>NW_005435084.1:467102-496576 GCF_000147415.1 Chlorella variabilis | reverse complement strand
GTTGCGTTTCTCCCCAATGCGCCATGCCACTTTGCCAGTCATACACACGTTTCGATGCGTGCCCTGTCAGCTGCTTGCGTTGCATGTCGCCTTGCTCCACCCCTGTTTTATTGCTTTCTCTGCTTTCGCCCGGTTCCCGTCCCGTTTCGGCGGGGAGTCTATGTTGCAAGCTAGTTCTTGCTTTACCAGACTTTAAGCCCACACAAGCAAGCAAGTTTGAGATGTACAACGTCACACACTTCTATCAGGTCCCGGAGGACCCCATCGGAACGGTGCGCACCGCCACGCTGTGCTGTGCTGTGCCCGCTGCGCTGTGCGACGTGCTGCACACACCGCCGTGTCGTGCCGCTCAGCCCTGCTCAGCCGTTTTTTTCCACTGCATGGTCCCTACCGCTGCTGACCAGGGCGTCCCATGTCTGCTTGCCCGGCCGCCTGCAGTTCATTTGGTTCCATGGCTGCGTCCACGACGCCTCTGCTGGGTGGCCCTACGATCCAGACGAGTGCCCCGAGTGCCTGGGCTTGCCAGAGGAGGTGGCGCACACCAAACAGGCAGGGCGGCAGTCGGTGGCAGCGCTGCCGGGCCTGCTTGCAGGCCTGCATCCAGCTGCTGCTGTGCTCAGCACCATCCTGCCTCCCATCCTTTCACCTTTCCCTGTCTGGCCGCATTGCAGGCGCTGGCCAGGGGCTACGCAGTGCTGGCCGTGGAGAGCAAGAACCGTGAGCGGAAGGAGCGGTGCTTCAACTACAGCCCGGACGAGACCATCAGCGATGCATACCAAGTGCCCAAGATCATTGAGGTGAGTCCTTCACTCCTTCTGCAATGGCAGCAAAGCTGTCCCGATGATGCGGCAGCTCCTCGAACTATCCACCCGCTGATGTATACGAGCCCTTGCAATTGCTTGCGTAGTCATCTGCCAAAGTACTGCTGTTGCACTGCAGCGCTTCGTCAGGGTCAAGCGGCTGCAGGACAAGCCCATCTACACTGCGGGCGTCTCCTCGGGGGCTTCCTTTGCAGTGAAGATTCCAAAGGGGTTCTACTCCTGTAAGCTGTGTGCTGGTCTGGGACGTGTTGGCGGCCATGTGGCTGCTTGTCTGCCACGCGGCTCGCTCAGCATTTTGGGTTTGCTGAACCGTCTCGCAACTTGCTTGCCCCCTGCTCCCTGCAGCTGAGAATGAAGTCAAGATTCATGGAGCCATCTCAGGTGGCTGGGCAGTTTGCAGCCTTGCAGATGGCATACAGTCAGAATTCCCGTGTTGGGGGCCCCTGTGCAGACGTCAGGCATGGGCTGCCAGTAGTGCAGCAGGCCCTCAGAAGCTGCAGCTGCCCGCTGCCTGCCACAGATGGCCCGCTGTCAGCAACCCCTGCCGCCCGCCGCCGCACCTTGTTCGTCTTGCAGAAGCGAACGCAATTCCCATAGAGTCGTGGGGGCTGCTGGACACACGCGGCCAGCTGCGCTACCCAGGCTTCCCGCCAGTGGCTTACGTCATCATGGGTCAGGCAAGCGGCAGAAAGAGGGAGGCTGCCCGGTAGCTGCGCTTCTTAACCCTCCCCGGTTGATGCGTGGCTGGCTGCTGGCATTCTGGCATGCCCCTGGCCCGACCCCATGCCTCGCTATGCCACTTCTCCTGCTGCATGCAGAACGACCCATTCAGCCGCGTTCAGATGCTGGAGAACATCGATGTGTTCCGCAGCGTCGGCATCCCAAGTGACTGGGTCTCGGTGAGTTCCAGCCAGCCATGCAGTCCCTGGGTGCAGCCTTGAGCCATGGCAGGGCGCCGACGAGCAGCGGCGGCGAGCGCCTGCACAAGGGGATGCCTGGGGGGAGGCGTGCTGGCAGGGGGCAGCCATCCTCTTTTCTGTGCGCTGCATCCTGATGCCCCTGCCCTCCCTGCTGGCCCTGTCCCGTGTGCAGGTGTGGCAGCGGTCCATCAACGAGTCGTTTTTCTTCGAGCGCTCTCCCACCATCACCATGCCACAGTCGGCCGCCATTGTCAAGGCCCTGAAGGCCATGGGGGTGGTGGATGAGGATGGCAACCTCATGGGCGACCCCCGCATAGATGCGCCGGTGAGAGTGTGTGTGTCCAGGTGTAGTTGAGCGTGTGAGTGGGGCGACATGGCAGGGGATGGCTGCTGCACGGCAGCCTCTCTCGGCATTGGGCAGGCTCGCGGCTGCCAGGCTGTCTTGCCTGCAGAATGCCTGGTGTGGGGCTGGAGGAGGGAGCCGAGCCATATGCAGCAATGCAGGGGTGTCCCCTCGGCTCCCCTGCTGGGCCCCGCTGCTGCTTTCTGGCCACCCCTCAAGTCCTCCACCCACACAAAATGCGACTGCTGCTGCAGAACCGCACCAGCGTGATGCACAAGTGGAACTTCAAGCTGGTGCAGCGCGTGCCATGGCTGAACCTGAACCGCAACAAGCCGCCCATGCTGACGGCTCTGTCGGACCGTGGCGCCATCTTTGAAGGTGAGCTGGCGCTGAGTTGGCGCCGTGAAAAAGCACTCCACCTCAAGGCAGATACAGCCAGTGCACTACTGTACATTCGGGCGGCCACAAACACGCGCATGTGATGGTGCTTCGCTCGTTTCAAAGTGTCTGCCTGCCTGCTTTGCGCTTACGCCCCGCTCCCCCCGGTTCGCGCCCTGGCACGTGCAGAAATGAACGTGGCATTTGCCAGGCACGAGATCATAGCTGACTACCTTGTGCCGTGCCTGGCATGGCTGGAGAAGGAGGGCAAAGCCGACCTGAAAGAGCTGGGCAGGCAGCTGGGCGTGAAGCGGCTGCGGGACCTCACCATGGATCGCATCTATCCCTCGCCGCCCCCCGCGCCACGGCCGCCGCCCTCCCCGACGAAAAAGGGCAGCGAGGATGCTGATGACGACGGCAACGCGGTTGAAGGGGCAAACGGGTGAGTCCCGGCTGTGTCTTCTGGGCAGGCTCTGTGATCAGCTGGCAGTGCCGAGAGCTGGCGCGGATCTGGCTGCCGAGAGCACAGCTGCCACAGTCTACCCACCCTGCTGGATCCAAGGTCTTGCTGTTGCCACCTGTCTGCAGCGGCAAACCCAAGCCCAGGCCAAGCAAGCCCAAGCCTGTCCCGCGTCCATCCCCATGGAAAGCGCCATCAAGAAAGGCGCCGCCAAGAAAGGCGCCGCCAAAGAAAGCTCCTCCGAAACCCAAGCCATCCCCCAAACCCAAGCCCAAGCCCAAGCCCAAGCCGAACCCCAAGCCCAAGCCCAAGCCGAACCCCAAGCCCAAGCCGAACCCCAAGCCAGCACCCCGCCCCAAACCCCGTCCAACGCCAAGAAGAGCCCCTCCGAAGCGCAGCCCGTCCCCCAAGCCCCGGCCCGTGCCCCGGCCTGCACCGAGGAAGGCTCCCTCGAAGCGGCCTGTGCCCAAGGGCAACGGGAAGAGCGGCGGCAAGGCCGCGGCTCCCAAGTCCAGGAAGATGGTGTCGGGCTGACACTGAAGCTCCCAGATCCTGGCAGTATCTCCCTTCCACCAGCTCCGAACTGAGATTGCGTCCAATTTTCACACCTGATCGCCTCCATCTATGCATCGTACGCACCCTTTCGGTCCCGCACTGCACGCCGCCACTCAGTGCATGCCGCCGCACCTTCAGTCTAGCATCATCACCACCCTAACTATGGGTACTGCCATGTGTCAGTCGTCCATGCCACAAGTTCCGCTGCCAGGGCAGCAGCTGGATTCTGGAGCAGTCGGTGCCGCCAACCCAGGGTGGCACGACGTGATGAGCGGTCGGTCTGAAGGCCCCGGCAATGTAGGCATTCAGGGGGACCAGTGTGCAGTGCAGCGGCTATGTTGATACTGCTGGGCTGGCTGGCTTTACCTCCAACACGCGCTGCCTTCGAGTCTGCGGCTTGCCCCCGCTGGCCAGCTGGCGGCGGCGGCACGCTGCGTTGGCGCAGCGGCGCATGCATGCACGAGCGATTCGCTGCTCCAACCCTACTCGCATTCGTCTTTCAACTACTGCTGAACCAGCGACTGCTTTGCACCCTGCCTGCTCCATCCATTGACCGGCAAACGGCCTGGGTGATCCCTTCCGACTTTCGCACCGATCGAGGCCCTACCTGCAGCGCAACCGACCCTGTGAACCATGCTGGCCGCAGGGCTGCTCACAGTTCGGGGCCTGGGCGCATTCCCCTGCGCCGCCGGTCCGTCACGTCGCCCCAAGGGCGGCAACAGGCGCTGCACCCGGGCACCCGTTTCCTTCAAGGACCCTAAGGAGAGCAAGGTAGGGTGCCCGCGGGCATTCCCAGCCAAGGGTTTGACGCCAGGGCTGCTCCCGCCCGCCTACCCTCGCCGCCCTCGCCCACTCGCCCTCGGCCGCCGGCCTGCCTGCCTGCCGCAGACGGAGGACAAGCCTGCTGATGCCAAGCCCCTGTCTCCCGGAGATATCCTCAAGGGCATCCAGCCCACCAACGGCACCAAAGGGAGCAATGGCAGCGGCGCGAAAAGCGCGACCGCCAGCGCCGCTGCCGCGGAGAAGGAGCAAGTGGACCTCAAGGCAGTGCTCGCCGCGGCCAAAGCTGCGCAGGCAGAGTATTCAACCTTCACGCAGGAGCAGGTGCGCGCGAGGATAGCCTTTTACGAGCCTGGCTGGCCAGCCAAACGCTGCAGCTTCCCGCACATGGCACATCATCGGTCGTACCGCCCACCCAACGCCCAGCACCCAGCACCCACCGAGCTGCACTGCTCCTTGCACCCAGCACCGAGCTGCACTGCTGCGGTGCAGGTGGACAAGATCTTCAAGGCAGCCGCGCTTGCCGCCAACTCCGCACGCATCCCGCTCGCCAAAATGGCGGTGGAGGAGACGGGCATGGGTGTTGTGGAGGACAAGGTGAGGAAGGAGCTTGCACTGGGTGCCACGGGCCTGGGTGATTTGCTGCAAAACCACATGCTCAACTGTCCGGCTGCACTCGCGGTGCTTTGCCTCGGATATTGGTGCTTCGCATGTTTGATCGACTGTCCAGCTGCATGCCTTGGACTGCTGGGCTTGGGGCTCACGCAGCTGCTGGCCTCCCCCCGCCACCCCGCAGGTCACCAAGAACCACTTCGCCTCTGAGTTTGTGTACAACAAGTGAGTGCGGTGTAACCTGCATGAACCCTCATCCCCCACGCACCCTCTTGCTCGCCTCCATCCCGAACCTGGCTGTACGCTGTGCGGTACGGTTGCAGGTACAAGAACGAGAAGACGTGCGGCGTGATTGAGGAGGATCCGTCTGGCGGCGTGACCAAGGTCGCCGAGCCTGTTGGGGTCATCGCAGGTGCGTTGCAGGCCTGCTGGGTGCATGCATGCATGCGCGCCATCCGTCACAGCCAAGGCTGTGGGGCTGCCTGGCTGCCCTGACCTGCCGCTGCCTGCTCCTGCCTGCCCTGCCGCTCTTCCTGCAGGCATCGGTGAGTTCCGAGCGGCTGGCGTCACGCAGCGGACTGCTGGCTGGCCGGGTCTTGGGCTGGCACCGCTTGGCTGGCGTGCCAGGCGGGGCGCCGGCCCTGGGCCGACAGCCTGGCAGCATCCCTCACGCCGATTGGCACTCGCCAGCATGCGCTCCCCGCTCCATCTCCACACCCTGCACCCGCACACTCCCCCCGACCCTGCAGTGCCCACAACCAACCCCACCTCCACTGCAATCTTCAAGGCCCTGCTCACCCTCAAGACCCGCAACGCGCTCATCCTGTGCCCCCACCCGCGCGCCACCAAGTGCACCGCCGCCGCCGCCAGGATCGTGCGGGACGCGGCCGAGGCGGCGGGCTGCCCGCCGGGCGTCATCTCCTGGATAGACTCCCCCTCCCTGCCCATCACACAGGCGGTGATGTCGGCACAGGAGGTGTCGCTGGTGCTGGCCACGGGCGGGCCCTCCATGGTGCGCCGCTGGCTGTGGCAGCTGCTGTGTGTCAAAGTGCATGGGGGGGGGGACGAGGGATGGCAGCAGCTTGAAAGGTCTTTCTCCTGCTGCCTGCCAGCCTGGCCCTGCTCCGACCACACCGCTCGCCCCCTGTTGCCCTTCCCGCCCGCAGGTGCGTGCCGCCTACTCGTCCGGCCACCCCGCGCTAGGTGTGGGCGCGGGCAACACCCCTGCCGTCATCGACGAGACCGCCGACGTGCAGACCGCCGTCTCCTCCATCCTCCTCTCCAAGGCAAGCAGGCGGCGGCAGCTCGGCAGCAGGCTGGCAGCGACCCGGCGCGGCGTTGCCGGCACAGAGCGCGGCCTTCTCGCCTATCCTGCGCGAATGCGCACCTGGCACACGCTGCCGCCGCCCACCCTGCCTCACATGCTTGCACCACACGCACGCGCCCCTCCTGCCCTGCAGACCTTTGACAATGGCGTCATCTGCGCCAGCGAGCAGAGCGTGGTGGTGGTGGATGCGGTGTACGACAAGGTGGTGGCGGAGTTCAGCCGGCGGGGAGCCTACTTCCTGAAGCCCGAGGAGAAGGACCAGGTGGGGTTGGGTGGGATTCTCGGGACCTGGTGTTGTGCGTGTGTGTGTGGGGGGGGGGACCAGGAGGCCAGGTGGGGGCTTTGTGTCGCCGCTCCCGGCCTACTGTGCCTCCTCTGCCTCGCCGCCTCACCCCCGTGCCTGCTTCCTCGCAAACCCCCGCACGCCTGCCGCTGTGCAGGTTCGCTCCAAGATTTTCGTGAACGGTCGCCTCAATGCCGACATCGTGGGGCAGTCCGCCCAGGTGGGAAATGAAGCAGAACTGCAGCTGTTGTGTGGTTGTTGTGCTGGGCGTGTCGGCAAGCTCCCGTGTGGCGTGTTCTGGCCTGGCCTTTGCGTGTCCCTGCCTGCATCAGCCGGCTGACCTCTTTGCCCTGCCTGGTCTGCCTGTGCCCTGGTCCCTCGTCCCTCGCCTGTCTGCAGAGGCTGGCCGATCTGTTCGGCATCACCGTCCCGTTCTGGACCAAGTGCATCATTGGAGAGGTGGGAGCCTGCTTTGAGCGATGCATGTGTTGACTGCCCTGCTGCTTTGAGGCCCCTGCTGCACATGCTGCTGCTCTCGCGCTGCCTCCCACGTCTGCTGTTGCCCTGGGTCGCTGACAGGTGGAGGTGATTGGCAAGGAGGAGCCCCTCAGCGAGGAGAAGCTGGTGAGCACATGGGCCGCCGCCTGCCGCTGGTACTGCCGCTAGTACCGTTGCCGGCAGATCCAAGTCGGACGCCCCGTGCTCTGCATTTGCTCATTCCCGCACCACCATGCCCAACACCTATGCGCCTATGGCCCCGCCCTGCCCTGCCTGTAGTGCCCGGTGCTGGCCATGTACCGCGCCAGCGACTTTGAGGATGCGGTGGACAAGGCCGCCCGCCTGGTCAACCTCTTCGGCCCCGGCCACACCAGGTGCGTGTCTGCGCCCTGCACTGCCCTGCGCGGACTACCCGCCCCGCGGGCCTTGAGTCGCTTGGCTGGCATGCAGTGTGCTGCACACCACGCCATTGCCAGTGTGCGCCCTGCTGTGCTCGACACGACAGCCCTGCCTCCCCCTCACTCAGCATCGCCCCGCCCCACACAGCCGTGCCCACCAGCCGCCCCCTGCCCCTGCCCCTGCCGCAGCGTGCTGTACACCAACCCTCGCAACCGCAAGCATATCGACTACTTTGCCCGCGTTGTCAAGACCGTGCGCATGCTGGTGAGCTGCTTGTGTATGGTGGTGGGCTGTGTGCGCATGCTGGTGGGCTGTGTGCATGCTGGTGGTGCTGCTGATGGTGGCTTGTGTGTGGTGGTGGTGGCGAGCTGGTGGTGGTGGCGTTACACACATGCACCGCCACACACGTCCCGCTCTTCGGCCACCCCCCAAACCGTGGGCAGGTCAACACACCAGCCTCCCAGGGCGCCATCGGCGACCTCTACAACTTCCAGCTGGACCCCTCCCTCACCCTGGGCTGCGGCTCCTGGGGCTCCACCTCCGTCTCCACCAGTGAGTGCCGGCAGGCTGGCCAGCAGGGGCAGCACTCGCAGCTCCCTTCCCAGTGCAGCAGCTGTGCAAGGGAGCACCCTGCTTCTGCTCACTTGCTGGCTGGTGGCCCAGACTGTGCTGTATGTCATTGTTCAGCTCCTGCTGGCGATCGCTTGCTGCGCCTGCTTCGCCTGCCCCTGCAGACGTCGGCCCCCAGCACCTGCTCAACATCAAGAGCGCCATCGAGCGGCGCGAGAACATGCTGTGGTTCCGCGTCCCTCCCAAGGTGCGCCCCCGTCGCCAGGCTGGGTAGCCGCCGCGGCAACGCCCTCCGCGACCCGCGCCAGCGGCAGCTCCGGGCGCAGCGATGCTGCCTGCGCTCCGCGCTGCTGCGGCCCCCGACCTTGCCTGTCCCTCCTGTGGGAAATTCCCCCCCTTTGCGTGGCGCTGCTGCAGCCCTTAAACTTTCCTTTCTGTGGGAACTTGCCCCCCTGTGTGTCTGTGCGCAGGTGTACTTCAAGGGCGGATCCCTGGGCACCGGCCTGCTGGACCTCAAGGGCAAGCAGCGCGCCTTCATCGTCACCGGTGCGCCTTGACATCAGCTCGCATGCGTGGCCCGGAGGCCTGCACCCTGCAGCACCCTCTCCAGCCTGCGGTGCCCCTGCCCCGCATGTCCTCCCTGTGCTGACCTTGCAGCTTCAGTTGCTCTCGCGGGCCGGCCTGCTGCCGCCCGGCTCAGCACCCCGCCGCCGCCCGCCCACGGCGCCGCTGTGATCGTTGCGTGCCCCGGTCCCTCGCTCTGCAGACAAGCCGCTGTTCGACCTGGGGTACGTGGACCGCGTGACTTCTGTGCTGGACAGCATGGGCATGCACCACCGCGTGTTTTACGACGTCGCCCCAGACCCCACCCGCACCTGCATCGAGGCGGGGGTGGCAGAAATCAACGAGTTCAGGTGGATATGCAGCTGGCTGGCTGGCTGGCGGCTGGCTGGCTGGCAGCGGGCTGTGCTTCACGGGGCCTGAGATATGCGTGCCCGCCGGGCTGCTAGCGTCGGCGCATCGATCACAGTGGCCAGGTGGCCGCCGCACTCTCTGCAGCCAGCTTGGGTGCCCGTTCATCCCTGCGCGCGCGCCTCCTGGGTGTGTGTGCAGGCCCGATGTGATTATCGCCCTGGGAGGCGGCTCTCCCATGGATGCTGCCAAGGTCATGTGGCTGATGTATGAGGTGAGTGAGGCCCTGGGGTCACAGTGTGTGGAGCACCAGAGCGCTGCTGTGGTACCCTTGGGGGCTCTGCACTGCGCCAGAGGCTGGCGAAGGGGATTCGCCTGGCGGGGTCAGCAGCAGCAGCACCAGGAGCAGGCCGCCGCGCGCCTGTGCCCGCGCGCGCCTGCAGCTCGCCTGAGCTGCTGGCGCAGCAGTATGAGAGGGCTCGGGGACCTCGGAACGAGCCGCTTGCCCTGCTGCCCTGCAGGTCCCCGATGTGGAGTTTGAGAGCCTTGCGGTTCGCTTCATGGACATCCGCAAAAGGGTCTACACGGTGGGTCAGTGGTGGTGTGGGCTGTCGGGTGTGCATGTGTGTGTGTGATGATGGGGCAGACCGGTGCGTGGCGTGTGGAGGCTGCCTTGCCTGCTCGCTGCCTGCCGGCTGCTGGTGTTCGTGCCGCTGCTCAAGGCTTCAAGCATGCACGTGTGTGTCGTCTGCCCACCCCACCGCTCCTCGCTCGCCCCTGGCTGCAGGTGCCTGAGCTGGGCAAGAAGGCGGACATGGTGTGCGTGCCCACCACCTCTGGCACGGGCTCCGAGGTCACTCCCTTTGCGGGTGGGTGCACACGCACCCTGCTGCTGACATCCAGCTGTTGCCACCACCGCCGCCGCCGCTGCCCCGGCTGCCTGTACCACCTTTGGCCAACCCCTTCTGGCCACCACCCCGCACGTGCCTGGCCCAATCACCCCTTATGCGTGCACGCCCTCCCCCTGCTGCCCTCCTCAGTGGTGACCGACGACAAGACGGGACAGAAGTATCCTCTGGCGGACTACGCCCTCACCCCCACCATGGCCATCGTGGACACGCACCTGGTGCTCAACATGCCGCCCAAGCTGACGGCCTACGGCGGGCTGGACACCCTGACCCACGCCCTGGAGTCGTATGTGGTGGGTGTCACCCGTATGAGCTGCTTGGGAGCCTAGCCTGGGCGGCAGCTGGACCGCCAGTGCGGCGTGCCGCGGAGCGCATTTTGGGCAGCGTTCAATGAAGAGCAGAGGAGCCACCCTGCCTGCGCTGGTGCACGTAGCTGCTCCTCGTGCATCTCCTCCCCTGCCGGTCTCCTTGCAGTCAACCATCTCCGCTTCCATGCCCGCCCCACGCCTGCCTGCAGTCCATCTTCGCCACCCCCTACACCAAGGGCCTCAGCAAGGAGGCCACCGCGCTGTGAGCTGCCACCAGCTGGCGGCACACTGCTGCTGCTGCTGTCGCCGCTGCTGCGCGCATGTTGGCATTGGTGGCGATGTGCATGGTGTGTGTGTGTGCGCGTCTGTGGCCTTGCTGGTGCAGATGCCGAGCCGATCTCGTGTCTATCAACTCGCTCCACCGCCCTGACACGTTGCTCGTGCCTTCTTGCCCGCAGCATCCTCAAGTACCTGCCCCGCGCCTACGCCAACGGCTCCGAGGACTACGAGGCCCGAGAGAACGTGCACTCCGCCGCCACCATCGCAGGCGAGACACTGCCAAGGCATGGCGCTCGCACCCCCAGAGCCTCCCACTCCCTCCCGCTCCCTGCCTCTCTCCCACCGGCATCCTTACCTTGCCTCCCACCCTCCCACGCCTCCCATTGCTGACCTCCCACCCCATCCAACCGTACTCCTCCCCCGCCTGCAGGCATGGCCTTTGGCAACGCCATGCTGGGCATCTGCCACTCCATGGCGCACAAGCTGGGCGCGCAGTTCCACGTGCCGCACGGCCTGGCCAACGCCGCCCTCATCTCACACGTCATCCGCTTCAACGCCACTGACAGGCCGCCCAAGCAGGTGCGCGGCGCTGGGGTGCACTCGTCTCCGGGCTCCCACCACCGCCCGCGTCCCTCGTCCCAGCACGGCTGCGTGCCAGGTTGGCATGCCACCTGCTCACGCTTCCTTCGTTGAGCTGTCCTCCTCCTCCTCCTCCCGCCTCCTCCCGTGTTGTACCTCAGGCAGCGTTTCCACAGTACGAGTACCCGCGAGGCAAGGAGCGGTACGCTGAGCTGGCAGACATGCTGGGCCTTGGCGGCGTCAAGCCCCGCGACAAGGTGGTGAATCTGATCCACGCTGTGGAGGGGCTCAAGGCGCAGTGCGGCGTGCCGGTGAGCGGGGCCGCCGCTGCTGCCAGCGCCGCTGGTGGCCGTCGGCATGGGGCTGTTCGGGTGATTGGGGTTGGGGGCTGGCGCAGCCGCGTGCCATGACCCAGGCAGCATGCCACTCGCAGTGCCAACATGTGCCTGCTGTGCCTGCTGTGGTGTGCAGCCCACGCTGCGCGAGATCATCGGCGCCGAAAGGGAAGCTGAGTACATGGCGGCGCTGGATGAGATGGCGGAAAACGCGTTTGATGATCAGGTGCAGCGGTACATGATGCAGTAACTGTGGTGGTACCAGGCAGTACAGAAATGACCACAGAGGTTTTGGGGCCCAGCAGGGTGGAGCGCAGCGGACGGACGCTGGGCTGGTGCCCAAGCCGTTTGGTGCCTCCCCTGCTCGCCAACCACTTGGCTCCTTGCCCCCATCCCGCCCTGCCTGCCGCAGTGCACCGGCGCCAACCCACGCTTCCCGCGCATCTCCGAGCTCAGGCAGATGCTGAAGGATGCCTGGGAGGCGCCCATTGCCGACAGCCTGACTGCAGAGGCGGGCCTGGGGGCCACGCAGGTGCCCATCCGGTAAAGGAAGAGGGACCCCACGCCCAGTGCAGCAGGCAGTCGCTGCGGCGGCGGCGGCAGCGCGCGTCGTGTGCTGAGGTGCCGCCGATCAGCATCATGAGCTGGCAGCATGAGCTGGCAGCACTGCTGTACATGCGGACCATCGCTGCGGTGCATGCGGAGTCGAGCAAGATGATGATTTCAAGCATGCATGCTTGACTGGAGATGGATACATATGTTGTGTACGTTATGCCACAAACCAACCTGAACCAGCCGACCAACGGATGGCCAGCACATTTGTTGCCACCCCCAACGCATGTTTGTTGCCAACCCCCTCTGTTTCGGCTCGTTATTCCCTTAAAGCGTTCAGTCTAGTGCACGATACTTCTGTCTCTGTCTTTCTGTACCCTCCCTGGATCTTACACAGCGTGTACGCTGCTAACGCCCTCGTGCGGCCGCGCACCTGTTCTCCAAGGCTTCCGTTTGTCAGTGTCGGTTTCATTAGCTCTGTCGCTAGCTCAGTCTGCAACCCTCCTCCTTGATATCCCCTAGCATTCCTTTTGGAGAGCCGAGTAAGCTCTTGATATTCATTTTTTCCATCGTGTAACCCTGTATTGGTGGCTGAGGGGAGTTGCTGCCGCCGCCCGCCAGCGAGACCGCCAGCGAGGCGTCGCCTGGGACATCCCCAGAAGAACGAACCCTCTCCCAGTCGCTCCCTGCCCTCCTGCCTGTCGCCCTGCAATTGATCTGTGGAGTGCTTCCAGGCTCAGGCCACCAACCAGCAGCAGCCCTACCACATCACAGCCGGCCTCTCCACTCCCCCAACAGGCATGGCAGAGGAACCAGAGCGCTCTGCCAGCTTCACATTCCCAGACCTCACAGCATCCGCCGAGGTGCGGGGGGGCAGCTGCTGCCCGGGTGATGGGCACAATCTGCTTCCAACCATCCGTGCTGCTTCTTGGAGCGTTGCCATTCTTGTGAAAAAGGGCGCACAGGGCAATCCGCTGTAACGGCGCTGACGGCAAGGACCGGCGGCACCACCGGCAGCTAGTGAGCATGAGCCGGGCAGCTGATTTATGTGCACATGGGATTACTCACGGGTGCCATACTGCTGAGCCTCGTACGTGCAGGGCCCAGCAGCCGCTCCTGGAGTGGAGATGCCGCGGCTGGCGACTGCCGCCGCGTCCTTAGGCCTGCCCTGCCCGAGGCCCTTGCCGCCGCGTCCCTCTGTGCCTCCTCCTCTCCCCCGCCGACTGCTGCCGCCAGCCATGCCGGGGTGGGGACACGTCCCGTCCGCAAACGGCAGCAGCGGCAGCGGCGGCGGCGGCGGCGGCCCGGGGCCGGCAGAGGGCGCACCGTTCCGAGCGGCGTCACTGGATGCTGCGGCAGCCCTGCTGCAGCTGCCGCTCGAGCCTGGCAGCGGCGGCCCCGCAGGGCCCACCATGCCTGGCGCCAACGCCGGCAGGCAGCAGCGCCACAGGCCCCCGCTGCCGCCGCTGCGGCCATCGGCCCAGCCAGCCGCAAAGCGGGCCAGGACCGAGGGAACGGACCTGGATATTGAGGCGTTGCCGCAGCTTCTGAATCAGCAGCAGCAGCAGCAGCAGCCCCAGCAGCAGTCCCAGCCTCCAGGCCTGTCCCTGGACTGGCAAGCGGCCCTGCTCGCGGCGGTCTTGGCGGCTTCGGCGGGCACGCAGCAGCCGCCGTCGCCGGCGGTCTCACCCAGCCCGCCGCCGCCGCCCAGCAGCCCACCAGGCGCGGGCGCCACTCTTCAGGACCAGCTCGCCAGCTCCAGCCACCTGCCCACGCCCAGCATTCCGGCGGGCGTCCAAGCCACCTCTCCGCCCACCCCTGCCGCCCCCGGCACCTCGTCTGCAGCTGCTGCCGGCGGCTCCCTGCACCAGCAGCTGCTGAGCCTGCTGCAGGCACAGCCTGGTGCGGGACCACAGCAGCCGCGCCAGCCGCCCTGGCAGCCCGCAACGCCGCCCACCCCACCGCTGGACAGGGTGGCAGCAGCGGAGCCATCGCACTCCCCTGTGCCAGCGCTGGGTTCAGGCCCAACCCTGCCAGCGGCACCACCGCCAAGCACCGTGCCGCCACCCAGGCCCGAGCGCACCCCCGAGCAACGGCAGCAGGTTTTCGAGCATTCGGGTGAGCGTAACGTATTCTGCAACAGGAGCGGCAGCAAGTGTCGAGCCTGCCTTCTGTCGCATGCCGGTGTGGGTGCGGCGGCCGGGGCTCATGTCCAGCCACGGATGCCCGCCGCTGGTGCTCGGGCCCAACCTGAGCGGTGGCGCCTGTGGTGCCCCCTCGTCTCCCTGCCTGCAGTGGGCATCTGCATCCGCCTGCTGCAGCAGATGCAGCAGCAGCAGGCGGCGCAGGAGGCGCAGGGCGCCAGCCAGCAGCTCCAACTGGACCTTCTGCAGCAGTGGGCGCAGGTGCGGCGGCAGAGGGGCCAGCACCGTCCAGCCGCTGGACAGCTGCTTGTGACGGCCATGGGAGCCGTCAGCCTGAGTGCTTCCGTCGCCTGTGTCCTCCCTTGCGGCTCCCTCCCAGCCCCATGTGTGTGAGCGTGGCTCCCTGGCCTGGCCCCTGCCTGCACGCTGCCTGCAGAAGGTGCGCGGCTGCATCCAGCAGATGCAATCCGGGTGGAGGGAGCTGGTGGCGGTGATGCAGGCAGCAGTGGCGGAGACGGCTGTGGAGCTGAGGCGGCAGGGGGACCTGCTGGACCTGCTGGTGGCAGCTGGGGTAGCGCAGCAGCAGCAGCAGGAGCAGCAGGAGCAGCAGGAGCAGCTGGAGCAGCAGGGGAACGAGGGGAAGGAGGCGCAGCAGCAGCCTCAGGCTTCTGAGGAGGGCGCCAAGCTAGAGACGGCAGGCACGGCGCAGCAGGTCGCGGCGCAGTCTGCAGGGCAGGGCAACCAGCCGCCGCAGCTGCGCGCCGCACCAGCTGTGTCCGTGCTGCAGCAGCAGCTGAGAGCGCAGCAGCTGGGGGATCTGTCCGGGGAGAATGGCGCCCTCCGCCAGCAGCTGACTCAGCTGTGGAACAACCAGGTGGGGGCGCTGGTGCGGAATGCGCAGTGGCAATCTTTTCTCGCAAGTCCGCTCTCTACGATGGCGCTTCTGCATTCAAGTTGTGGCTCAGGCTTGTCCCGCTGGTTGTTGTTGTGTGCACCCTTTCTTCCTTGCTCCTGCCACATGCAGAGGGAGCATGCGGCTCAGTCTGAGAAGCTGGCGGCTGCGATGGCCCAGACGCAGCAAGAGCACCAGCGGCGGGAGCAGCTAGAGAGCGTGGTGGCCGCGCTGCAGATGCAGATCAAGGCCCTGCTGGCGGCGCTCGGGGTGGTGCCCCCACATGCACCTGGCGGCGGCGGCGGCGGCGGCAGCGGCGGTCACCACAAGTGATTGCAAGGGGCCCTTCCCGGCGCTCGCCAGTACACAGCAGCCAACATGAGTTGATGCATTTGCCCTTGATGCATTTGCCCTTCTTTGCTTGCTCTTTCCCGTGTCTCATGCTGCGCCAAGACTGTCCCCTGCCTCTTCTTTGTTCAAGATCCCTCTTTCTTTGCCAAGACTGTCCCCTGCCTCTTCTTTGTTCAAGGTCCCTCTCTCTTTGCTCCTATGCATTCTGACCTGCATTTGCTGACAAGCCTTCCCAGTATGCCCGTGCTGCGTTGTCTTCCTCCTTCTTGCTTTAAGATGTATGTGCGTTGCTGTTTACAGCTTATGCCAACTGTCACCAGATGCCGCACACTCGCCACCACGTCGCGCCCGCCAGCAGCCAGACCGCGAGGCAGAAGGCGGCGCAGGCCGCGCCGTGCCTATACCATTGTGCGTGCGTCACGTAGCCGGCAGCGTAGTAGGCAGGTGCCGAGCCGGTGCCGTTGGTGGTCAGGCAGCCCATGGGGCTTGACAGCTGGCCTGCATGCACACACGCACGGCAGGCAGCCGCAGTGGGCGCCAGCCTGGCAGCCTGCGTGCTGTGGCAGGAAAGGTGGTAGGCCGAGGAGAGAGGGTGGAGCAGGCAGGTGAGCCGGCTGGCGGACGGGCAGGGCTGGCGGGCAGACAGCGCTCACCCAGCGCTAGCGCCGCCACCAGCCCCGGGGTGCCGCAGGCGACTGCCGCCGCCAGGAACGCTTGGTACATGGCTCCCACGTGGGCCGAGCCTGGGAGGAGAGGACGGCAGCAGACGGCAGAATGAGCAGCGGCAGGTGGTGGCAAGCAATATGCAAATGCTAGCATGCAGCTGCTGCAACCTGTTGGGCAGGTTCAATCTGAAGGTTCAGGCAGCCCCCCAGCAACCTAGCCAGCAGATGTTGCTCACTGGAGGCAAACACGTGGTGGGAGTAGAAGTAGGCGGCCAGGATGATGACGAAACTGGAGCGCCAGCCCAGCCCCAGGCCGC
The DNA here is from genome assembly GCF_000147415.1 of Chlorella variabilis. Classification (NCBI taxonomy): domain Eukaryota; kingdom Viridiplantae; phylum Chlorophyta; class Trebouxiophyceae; order Chlorellales; family Chlorellaceae; genus Chlorella; species Chlorella variabilis. Next base: position 480,388 of record NW_005435084.1, on the reverse strand, counting down.
CCACGTGCTTCACCACCTGGGCAGCGGGTTGGGGCGCAGCATCACGCAGTCGCACCGGCTGTCTGTCTGTGAGTTGAGCAGGCAGCAGGCAGCCCGATGGCGCGAGTAGGCAGCCAGAGCTCAAGGCTGGGCGCCCGCTGCCTTCCCCTGCTGCGCCGGCAGGCGGCTTCCTCCGTGCCTGGGAGGACAGCCAGGGGATGAGCCCCAGGGTATTGAGCTGGGAGGACATGGTCATGAGCACGCCAAACCAGATGACGGTATCCAAGGCCTGATGGTCGGCCAGGCACTGCTTCCAGGTCACCACGCCTGCGGGCGCCGGCATGCCTGGCATCGGGTGGTAGTACGTGGCGGGCAGCGGCAGCGGCTGGCCCGCCAGTGGTTTGGCGGCCCAGGCAGTGTGTGGCGGCAGCAGCTGGGCGGCCCAGGTGTGTGGCGGCACGGATGCGGTCCAATCAGGAGGCGGCCTGGAGCGAGAGCAGGCAGCGACTGGCCAGCCAGCAGCGCCGGCCCGCAGCGGCGCGGCCAGCGGTCTGCCACCAATGCCAGGCCGCACCTGAAACAAGCAGGATGGCTAGGCCGGTGAGGGTGGCCGCCACGGCGCTCACGCCCAGCGGCCCGCCCAGGACCCACAGCGCCAGCGTGACGCCCAGCGCCGCCGCCGTCAGCTGCTCGTCGCCGCTGAAGGGCCCCAGCTTGGCCAGCTCCTCTCGAGCCTGCGGGCGGCGTCGGGTGGGATAGGTACGTGAGCTAATCAGCGGGCTGATGGGCCGGCGTGCTGGTGGGATAATAGCAGCGGGTGGGCGGCTGGGCAGCTTGGGGCAAGGCAGGGAAGGTACGGCGCCATGGATCCTCGCCAGGCCTTCATGCAAGCGCACAACGCTGCTGCTTCCCGCGCCCCTGCTACTGCAGCTGCCGCCTGGGCCCTGCCTTGGCGGGGGCGTCTGGTGTGTCTCTGAGCTCTGGAGGATCCAGCAGGTAGAGCAGGGCAGGGATGGACAGCAGGCAGACCGCCCCTGGCACCGCACCCGCAAGCGCCCACCTCCTGCCACCGGCGGCGGGAGTTGCAGGAGTCACGGGAGGAGGGAGAGGTCATGCTGGCACGCAGCAGCGGCGGGTGGTACCGCGTGGCGAGGCACCACGCAGTACCACACGTATCACCGTGTGGTACTGCCCAGGAGCAGCTCGCGCGCCGGACGGCGGCAGCGGACAAAGCGTCAGCGCCCCACCCGCCGCCCGGCGCGCCCTGCAGCCGGCCTCCCCGCCTCACCCCCAGGAGATGGCGGCGCCGTCCAGCGCCTGTGCTGCCAGGCTGATGGCCAGCGGGTTGGCTGTGCAGGCAGTGATGAACATCCCAGAGGTTACTGTGGTGCACAGGAAGCAGGCCATGAGGGTGAAGGAGCCCATCCTGCGCTCGGTGCCGGCGGCGGAGTCGGAGCCTGCGGCGCAGGGAGCGGGAGGAGGTCGAGCAGAAGAGCAGAGGAGCGGAACAGAGCCAAGCAGTGTGAGGCGGCGAGCGGGAAGTGCCCAGGCAGTGGGGCAGGCAGCAGGCAGCAGGCAGCAGGCGGTGCGAGGCAGCGGCGGCAGCCGGGGGCGCACCGCACGCGACGCAGAGGGCTTTGGTGATGGGCAGCATCAGGCCGCCGGCGCGGGCGGCGACCGAGGGGATGGCGGGCGCCAGCAGCGCCTCTGCCCCCACCAGAGAGTAGGTCAGGCCCTGCGGTGGGGGATGGGGATGGGCCGCAGTAGTGGTGGTGTGTGTGTGTGTGCAAAATGCACAGACATGCCGGGCAGCGGCGGCAAGGTGCAGTCGTGCGGCAAAACAAGAATCAATCAGGGGTGCCGGCGCTGCTACCCACCAGTGTGGTACTGCCGAACAGCGAGACTATGGTGTATGCGATCCGGGCGCCCAGCCCCGAGCGCATGAAGCCTCCCGACAGCCAAAACGCGGCGGCCACCAGCCAGGGCAAGTCGGAAGCAAAGGCCGAAAACGCGGCAGAGGGGGGTATTGCACCGGTCAGCATGGCAGAGCATAGCCCAAGCAAGCACACTGCGCCCAGGGGCAGCGGCGTGAGGATGATGCCGGTGATCGTTGAGAGGAAGACCGCAAACAGGCGCCACGCGGCGGGCGCGACGCCGTGCGGCGGCGGCAGCAGCCAGACGGACGCCCCCACGGCGGCGCAGTAGGCGAGCTTTCGTAGGTCGGCGCCCCGCTTATGCGCTGCGGGGGGGTGACAGGTGGGGGCGATGATCGAGTGAGGGTCACCATGAGTATGGGGGAGACAGTGGCTGGCGGAAGAAGAGGAGGCTCAGGACGGCATGTTCGCAAAGGCAGCGGCGGCGGCGGCGGCGGCGGCGGCGGCGGCGCTGACTGCTCTGTTACCGGGTAACGCGATGCCCGGCACTGCACCCGCTTGGTCCACGTCAAAGCGGACCCTCCTGGCACGCAGGGGGGAGCCATCCTCGCCTCCCATGACACCCAAGCCTAGCGGCTATCGTGCGGCGGTGAGGTCGATGCAGCATTGACGGGCGCAGCTCCTGCAAGCGATTGGGGCCCTCCGAAAGCTTTCAAGGTTTGCCTCGCTGGCGGGCGCGAAGACCGTAGCATCCCTGATGCCCGCCTGCAGCCATTGCTTTGTGATCTGCAACCGGAAGTCTTCTAACAGGCTCACCCGCGCGCCAGGGTGGGCACCCTCTCCCCCACAGGTGCAACAGGCTTCCTCTGGACCACTCAAAACACTCTAGGTGAGTCGGTGTTGGGTGTTGGGACTACAGCGCCACCCGCCGGCGGGCCTACGTGTCTTGGCGGCTGCCAGCGGGAGTCCTCCCGCCCTTGGCCGCCTGCCCTGTGCCGCCGCCTGGCGGCTTCTCCGCCAACCCCACTCCCCCTCTGTCCACCTCTCCTGTGCAGCGTGGCTGGCTGGCACCCGCCATGGCCCCGCAGGCTGCCCAGCTGCAGCTGCTGGACTTGTCGGCAGACCTGCTGTACCGCATCTTCTGCCAGCTGCCCTTCACCGAGCGCCTGCAGCTGTCGCATGTGTCCCGCAAGTGCCGCCAGCTGTGCGCGGCGCCCAGCGAGCTGTGGCGCCGCGTGGACGCGCAGCCGGCGGCGGTGGAGGGGCTGTTGGGGGCCAACGAGGATGCCTTCAACCCAGTCCAGCAGGCCCTAGCGGGCGTCTCCCAGTTTGCAGAGTGAGCAGGCAGGCCTCGGCCCAGCCCCGTCTGCCTGCCGGCCTGCCCCGTCTGCCTGCGGCGCCGTGCGGCGTGAGGCCGGCGCCGCTGCAGGCCTGCACACGGCGCCTGCCCGCCTCCCTGCGTGCCTTTGCTCCAACATGCACTGCGGCACTGACGAGCGCTCCACGGCCTGCCGCGTGTGCTGCCGCCCTGCAGTTGGCTGGCCCCGCGGGCGCCTGCGGTGGAGGAGCTGCGCTTCCAGTTCCGCCCCGCCGCGCTGCCGCCGGTGCCGGTGCCGCTGCCGCACATGCTGCTGCCGGTGCTGCGGTGCGAGGCGCTGCCGCTGCTGCGCCTGCTGTCCATCGACTGGGGCTCGGCAGCCACCTTCACCATCTACGGCGCTGCGGGAGGCCCCGCGCTGCCGGCCCTGGCCAGCCTCGAGTTTTACGGCGGCACCCACCTCATGGTGCCGCCCACGGAGAGTCAGGCCGCCGCCACCGCCGCCCTGCCGCGGCTGGAGGCCTTTGGCCTCTTTGACAGCCTCCTCTCGGGCTCCTTCCACTCCCCCTGGCTGCCCCCCACCCTCACCAAGCTCTGCCTGTCCAACTGCGGCCTCGAGGGGCTGCCAGGGGTGCTGGCGCACCTGCCCAGGCTGCGCAGGCAAGGCCCGCTGGCTGTGCAGCGGCCCCGCCCGGCATGCATGCGCCTGCAGCTTGCACGCCCTCGCCAGCCCTGCGCCGATTGAGCTTGCTCCACGCCCGCACCTGCTGCCTCGGACTCGCCTGCTTGCCCCGGCTCCTGCCGCTGCCGTGCAGCCTGACGGCGGACCGAAACGGCTCCCTCGGTGCCGCCAGCTTCAGTGTGCTGACCCACCTGTCGCGGCTGGAGGACCTGAACCTGAGCGAGAACTACCTCAGCACCTTCCCACACCAGGTGCCACCTGAGCCGAAATGGGAGGAGGGGGAGGATGCGGCGTATGCATACATGACTGGGCATGGGCTCGTTGTTGCTCCTGGGTGTCTGGGGGGGTGCGAGGCAGCAGGGGACCTGCGTACATGCTGCTGGTTGTTGCATGGCGCCGCGGGGTACGAGTGCCTGCTCGGCTTCTGTGGCCGGCGCCACCCCCCGGAGCCTCCTGCTGCCCAGAGCGCAGCCGCACGTGCTCCTGCGTACCAGCCTTTGCCGCATCCCGGCCTTGCACACACGCAGGTGTCCGTGCTCACCAACCTGCGCATCCTGTACCTGCACCGCTGCTTTGCGGCGGAGAGCGCGCTGCGCCCGGCGTGCTGGGCCGCGCTGCGCCCGCTCACCCGCCTCGCCTTCCTCTCCATCTCCGGCAACAAGCTCGCCGAGCTGCCTGCTGTGGTCGGGGAAATGACGCAGCTGCAGGTGGGGCTGTGCTGTGCTGTGCTGTGCTGTGGCTGGGTTGGGCTGGGCAGGGCAGGGCCCAACCTGGGCAGGGCCCAAGCTCGCGCCGGGCCAGCTAGCAGTGCCAGGGGCCCGGTTCCATTCGCGGTGGCCTGGGTTCCTCTGCTGCGCACTTGCATACACACACGCGCACGCTGGTGCTGTCTGCCGTGCGCTGCTGCCTGCAGGCGCTGCACCTGGAGGAGAATGAGTTCCGGGACTTGTCGGTGGCGCCCGTGTGCGCCAACCTGCGCGAGCTGCTTCTGGACTGGAAGAACGCCATGCTGTCGCCGCACACGCTGAGCGCCTGCACCCAGCTGTCCCGCCTCATCCTGTGCGACCACTGCGTGACGGTGGCGGCGCCGCCGCAGCACACCGTGCGCGTGCCGCCGGCGGCGGCGGCGGCCGACGCGCTGGCGGACGCGCTGTCGTCGATGCCGGCGCTGCGGCTGGTGCAGGATGTGCTGCCCCCGCAGGAGTACCTGATCGTCACCGCCCCCGTGGCGCGCGCCATGTGGCTGCTGCCCAGGCGCTGCCCGCACCTGCGGGTCGAGCTCCTGGAAGGAACGTACGTCGGTTGGACGCTGGCTGACCTGGAGCGGCACGAGCAGCCAGCTGGCCACGTGGACGACACCGACAGCTGGCCGTGAAGGCCCAAGTGAAGCGTGAAGCGCCCCCTGGCACAGCTTGCTCCCTCACCTTGGGACCTTTGATGGAGTCGAATGTGTGCCCCTTGTCGTCATCGCAGCCCCCTTGCAGTTGCCGCCCGTCGCCGCCCGCTTCCCGCTGTTCACAGAAGTTGCCCTGCCTGGCCCCACTTGCTCTGTCATGATGTTACACAGCTTGTTGCTGACTGGCCTGTTCAGATTTAACATCAGGGCGCCAGCAGAGGCTAGGGCAGCGAGCCTGCTCATGCAGGTGGAAAGTAGCTCGCTTGTTCAGCCACCAGGCGCAAGCACCTACATGGCCAGGCCCACAAAGATCTCTGTCCAGGTAGCCAGCTGGTTGCTTCAGAGCACCACTAGGCAGGCCCTCGCACGCCCAGGGGCGCCTGCCCCTGCTGCAGCCTTCTGCCGTGGACCTCTGCAGCCTCGGATTGCTGTAGCCAAGGCACAGGACGGCCAGCTGCGAGCAGCCGAGGCCAGCATGCCCTCCCTCTTCCCGCCCGCCGCCTCAGCCTCGCCGACGGCGGCCGCCGCGGCAGAGCAGGCTGTGGCGCTCATGCACCGCCAGCTGGCCCTGCAGCAGGACCTGCTCGAGGCAGCTGCGGAGCGAGTGGCGCAGGCGCAGAACGAGCTGCAGGGTGCGCTGCAGCTGCTGAGCCTGGAGCAGCAGGAGACGGCGGCTCTGAGGAGCCGGGTGCGGGCCGCAGAGTGGGAGGCCCAGCAGGCGAGCCGCAGCGTGGCGCACTTGCAGGAGCGATACGCCGCCGCGCAGCAGGCGCACCAGCAGCAGCTGAGGCGGCTGGAGGAGGAGGCTCGCACCCAGCGCATGCACCGCGCGGGGCTGGAGGGGCAGCTGCAGGGCTTCACCAGGATGCTGCAGCCCCTGAGGCAGCGGGCCGAGCTGGCCGAGCAGCGTGCGGCGCGGGCCGAGCAGGCGCTGGCTGCCCACCTATCCAGCCTCCAGGATGTCAGTGTGGAGGATGAGGATGTGTGGCCAGCAGAGGGGGAGGAGGAGGGGGAGGAGACGGAAGCGGCTGTGGAGGAGGCCACAGAGGACGTGGAGTCCCCCTTGCCAGAAGAGCGCCCCACCTCGCTGCGCCCCACCGCGCAGCCCTTTGAGCCGCACCCGCGCCAGGCGGCAGCACCGGATGACAGCGAGCCTGAACTGGCCGGGACGGCCAGGCGCTGGGCCGAGGAGGCGGAGAGGTGGGGAGACGAGGCAGCAGAGGAGGCGGCGGAGGCGGCCGAGGAGCAGCTCCAGCTGGAAGAGGGAGAGCAGGAGGCACCAGCAGCTGGGCTTGACCTCAGAGGCCCAACCTCCAGCGGCACCACCAGCCCCGTCGCCGAAGCGGCAGCAGCCGAGGCGCCCCTGCCTGTCAGCCCCTCAGCCGGGCTGCGCCCCGCAGCGCCCGCCTTCCAGCCGCTGCGAGAGCAGCAGCAGCAGACGGTGTCGCTTGAGGAGGAGGCAGCGGCGGCGGCGGTGGCGGCGGCGGCGGAGGAGGAGGTGGTGGAGGAGGAGCCCACCACTGAGTGGCGTGGCGGTCAGGTCGGGGCAGCGGAGGAGGTGGAGGAGCAGGCCGTGGAGGCAGCAGAGGAGCTGGATTATGAGGAGGCCGAGCTGGGGCAGATTGCAGCAGAGGAGGAGGATGGCGAGGAGGAGGAGGACAAGCCCCCAGCAGCACCCGCGGTGCAGGAGCAGACTGGAGCTGGTGTGAACGAGGCCCCGGGCAGTGCATCGCCTGCACACGAGGAGGTGCTGCCAGCGCCGCCGCTCAGTCGGCCGCTGAGGCTGAGCGCTGCGGCGCAGCCCTTTGTGCCCAAGCAGCTGTGAGGTGGCAGTCGCGTGCAGGAGGTGGCCTGATGCACATGAGTTTCCTTAGCTTCAGCTTTCTTAGCAGCAACCAGTTCTGGTTGCCCAGAGTACTGGCAGGACAGACGTGCTTTTGTAATAGCAAAACAGCAATAACTAACATCTACTTTCCAAGTGGCCCAGCCTGTCCGCGCCTCGCCTGCCGCGCACGGCGCGGTGCTGCTGCTTACATGCACCGGTGCATGCGGTAGGTGGTACATGCATGCGTGTGGCCTCTGCGAAAGTAAGTATTGCAGTGTGGTCTGGTCAGGACAGCGCAGTGCTGGTCCTGTAGGGAAGTGGTACAGGTGGGCAGTGAGGGTACTGGGGCAGACGGGGTGGGACAGACACGGCGCGGTTGCACCGGTGAAAAGGGAAGGGGAGGTGCAAAAAGGGCAGCAGGAGCATGGTTTGAGAGGAGGGAGAGTACATAAATTGGGCAACAGGAGGAAAACTGAGCAGGGCGAAAGGCCCCCGGGAGGCACAACAACCAAAGACCAACTGAGGAGCAACCAGTGGCAGGAAAGCAGGCAGGCAGGGCCTGTGGCAGCTGGTTGCCCGCTGCGGGCAGATGCCAGCTGCCACTTTTCCCGGATGCACGCCGACACAAACGCCGAGGTGCCCCTTTGGAAAGCAGCTACCCCTCCAGTCACCGCCCCGGCGAGGAGGCGACGCCGTCTGCCGCCGCCGCGGCCGCCGCCTGCTGCTGCTGCTCCTGCTGCCAGTGCTGCAGCGCGGCGCGTATGTGGGGCTGCACCCGCGCCACAAACTTGGGCGCAAACTCAGCGAGGGCGCTGCACGCAGGCGGGGGCGGCGGCAGGAGCGCTCGATCACACAGGCCATAGGCTGGCACCTGCCATACACAGCCAGGGCACCAGGAGAACACACTCGGCTGTGCAGCCGCGGAACGCACAGCTCACAAACCCCTGCCAGCTCTGGGCTACTGCGGCGGCCTGCGCGGCAGCATGCATGCAGCCCTAGCCCTCTGGCCCGCCCCTGCCGGCTGCGCACTTGAAGCAGGGCTTCACCACATACTCCACAAACGTCAGCTGGCTCTGCGCCACCGACGCCTTGCGGCGGTCGCAGATGGAAGAGACGGGCAGGCCCAACGCCGCCTCCTTGTCGCCTGGCAGGCACGGGGCAGGGGGTGTGCGGTGCGGCGCGGTTGGGGCGACGTGCGGCGATGTGTGGGGCGGTGGCGGCGATGTGTGGGAGCTGGTCAACGCGTGGGGATGCACAATAGACAGCAGTACAAGGAGCAAAGAAGCACGCCAGGACCACACGAGAGGAACGTGGCTGCAGGCCACAGGCGGCGGCGGCGGCCCTCACCCTGCACGAAGAATTCCTCGTGCACCTTGTGCCCCCACTGGCAGCAGTACCGCAGCGGGCGCGCCGGGTTTGAGATGTCGGCCGCGTGCACCAGCAGCTGCAGGAATGGGCGGCGGCGACACGCAGAGGGGCAGCTGGGAACCCTGAGCCAGCAGCGGCGGCACGTCGCAGCCCCGCAGCCACACCGGCAGGCCCTGGGCGCCGCCCGCCGGCCCTGGCCAGCGCCAGCCACCAGCCCTGGCAGGCCGCCGCCGCCGCCGCCGCAGCAGCAGCGCCGCCACACCTGCAGCGCCACTGCGCGCTTGTCGGGGGCCCCCCAGGCCGCCAGGTCGGGCCCCCAGAGCCGCAGCGCGGCCGCAAACTCCTCCACGCCGTCGTGGTGCGCCGCCATGTCTGTGCTAAGGATGATGCGGATGACGAGGCGGCGGAAGTAGCGGAAGTCCTCCTCGCTCAGCCTGCGGCACACGGGCGGTGCGCAGGCATGCATTGTGTGCATGGGGTGGGAGGCAGCGACGCGGGAGGCGGCGCCACTGCAGCAGCCTTGGCCCCTGCCACCCAGCCCACCCCCGCCCACCCCTTGGGAAGAAAAGAAAAGGAAAGAAAAGCAGCAGCAAAGCCGCGGCCGGCGCCGCGCCCCACCTCGCCAGGAAGTTGTTCTCCTTCTTGGCCAGCAGCTTGAAGCCGGCGGCGGCGTGCATGTTCTCGTTGATGGACAGGTCGTTGTAGGCGACGGCCGCCTGCGCAGGAGGGGGTGTTCAGCGCGCCTTGGCAAATCAGGCGCAGGCGCGGCAGCGCGGGTGCACCCCTGGACGCCCGCCTGCGCTGTTGGATCGTTGCATGGGGAGCGCTGGCGCATGCACGCGCTCGCGTTTGCCTGCCACATACCACGCATTCTTTACCATTGCCACCACCGCAACCACTGCCGCCGCCGACCCAAACCCAACAGGTTGGCTGGCGCATCCCACCCACGCCCGCCACAACCACCGCTGCCGCCCACCTCGGACTGCGTTCGGATGAGGAAGTCGTTGTTGACGCCCGGGTGCCCCACGTCGTGTATGGCGGCGGCCAGGATCACCGCCAGCTGCTCCAGGTCACTCAGCTGCGCGGCAAAGCCGTCGAGCGCCAGCATGGCGCCCACCGCCTGCGCCGGAGGGCGCGGCACCGGCGGCACGGATAGGCTCGGCGGGCTGGGGAGGCGGCCAGCAAGGCGGACTAGAGGACACCCAGGCGGGACGCCCGCACGGCGCGGCGGCGGCCGCAGCGCACGGCGCGGCGGGCATGCCGCAAGGAGCCGCACCCGCCACCTGCCGAAGCCCCCCAAGCCCACCCCACCGCAGCGCATGCCAGCCCATGCCAGCCCAGCCGGCGCCCCGGCAGGCCCCCACCCCAGCACATGCCGGCCCAGCGGGCGCCCCCCACCAAGGCAGCCCCCCGCCCCTGGTATTGCACATGCCGGAACAGCGTGTGTGCCCCACCAAGGCGGCCCCCCGGCCCCTTACCTGCGTGACGTCTGCCGCGTGCATGGAGTTGTGGTACGGGTTGTGCGGGTGGTACGCCTCCTCCACGTCCGCCAAGAAGCTGCGCAGCCGCTCCTCGGGCAGGCCCAAGCGCGACACCAGGCCCCGCTTGCGCAGCAGCGCCAGCGCCACCGCCTGCAGCGGCCGGCCGTCGGTCAGGCGGGCCAGCTTGAAGACGTCAAAGGCCTCCCAGTCCTCCAGCTGCAGGCAGGGCAGGGCAGGGCAGGGCAGGCAGGCAGGCAGGCAGGTGAGCGGGTGAGCACACAGCAGCATGCGTGCGCCGCAGATGGCCAACACCCGACAGCTGCGGCTGCGGCGATCTCGAAGCGGCGGCGGCTCGGTGGGCCGCGCAGGCTGGCTGCTGCCCTGCGCGGCCCCAGCCGTGCGAGCCCTCCCCTGCGCGGCTGCCTGCTGCCTCCAGGGCTACCGCTGGCTGCTGCTTCCACGGCCGCTGCCACTCACCGCCCGCATCTGCTCCTGCAGCTCGGGATCGTTCACCGCCTCCACCTCCTCGCTCGACGCGCGGCTGGGCTCGGAGCTGAGCAGGCCGTCGCTGCGCGGCGTGCGGTGGGGCAGGATGTACTGCCGGCCCGGCTGCCGCGGCCGGCCGCCGGGCGTGCTGTCGGTGGCCGCCTCGGGCAGGCGGTAGCTCAGCAGGAACTCGCGCTGCGTCTCATCCAGCACGTCGTCGACCAGCGGATCGGCGCCCTGAACCCGAGACAGCCAGCTGCACAGCCGCTCCACAGCATACTCCTCGTCGCCGTCCAGCTCCTCCTTCCGCTGCGCTCAGAGAGGACAGCGGGCCAGGGCAGGTGGCAGGCAGGCAGGCGGGCAGGCTTGAGCAGCCCAGCAGTGCCAGCAAAGCGGCGCAGGCGCTCGCGCAGCCCGCCCTCGAGCAGCCCGCCGCGCTCCAGCTGGCGGCAACTGGGATCCCATGCGTGCATTCGCAGCGCGTGCCCGCAGCGCGCCACTGCCGCCCTGGCCGCCAACGGCAACCGCCGCGCCGCGCACCAGCAGCTTCTTCACCGCTCGTGCCGCCACCTTGGCCCACTCGGAGCCCAGGAAGCGGCTAAACATGGCTGTCGGGTGGCCTGCTGCCCTGGCGCGGCCCGCTCCGCTCTGCACACAGCGGCAGCCGGCGGGGCGGCGGTTGAGTGCGCTACGGGCAGAGCGGCGGGAGGCGCCGTGTCGGCGGCTCGCCCGCCGCGACTGCACCCCAGCGCCTGCTCCACTGCGGCGCCTGCTCAAGCGGCTATGCCGTGGGGCTGCTGTTGGAGGTCCCGCTGAGAGTGAAACAGCCTCCAGCAGCTGTGCTGCGCAACTGTTCTCACCGCGTGCTAATTGCTCGCCGCTCAAGCTGGCCCCTCGCTGCTCGCTGGAGTAGGGGCGCGGCTGGACAGCGCCCCGGGCGCGTCAGAGGGAACAGTGCATGATTTCGCTGCTGGTCCGACTCCCGCCGTCTCTCGAATTGGCAAGCACTGCTGATGCCTGTGCACGCCTGCTGGTAGTGTCTGGGGCCCTAATTTCCTCCCCCGTGCTGTGCTGCGCTACTGCTGTGCTGCGTTGCCAGCGGCAGGAAGAGGCAACCGCTCTCCTCTGTGCCACCCTGTCCGACATGCTTCTTCCCACACCCGGCCGCTCTGCCGCCTGGCGCTGGTGATGCTGCGCCTCTACAGTCGCGGCTGGACTCGCCCCAGGCCCGGCAGCACCGCCGAAACAGACCCACACCACCCCAGGATCGCATAACAGGCGTGAAACCGGCCAGCGAGCGCGCCGGCCAACACCCCAACCCCATCGGCGGCGGCGGGCGGGCGGCGGCAGCTGTGACTCTCTGCCGCCATGGCGCACCTGGACGAGGAGCAGCACTATGAGAAGCTGGACATGGACAACGACTTTGAGGGGGGAGAGTTCATCGGCAGCGAGTTCTTCCACAGGGGCAAGCGCCAGCGCAAGCAGCAGACCGCTGACGACCGCCTGTACGGCATCTTTGCTGACGACTCGGGTGGGCGCTGCTGCCGGCCTGCCGCGTGTGCATGTCGCTCATCGGCGCACCTGAATACGCTGCCGTGCATAGCTGAGGGCGGCGCTTCAGCGCGTATCCCACCCAGGCGGTGTTTCTGCCCCTTATTGATGTTGGCAAGGACGACGTTCCACTGCCGCTTCGCCCTGCCATACCCCTGCCGAAAGCCAAAACACCCTGCATCCCTGCCCCGGTCTCTGCCGTGCAGACGACGAGCACGGGGGGCGGCGTAAGGGCGGCCCCGGAGGTGGCAAACGCGCCGACTACTCCAAACCCGTCAGCTTTGTGGGGGGCGGCGTGGTGCAGCACGGCCCAGAGGATGCCGACAAGCAGCAGCAGGGCGCGGAGGAGGCGCCGCGGCGGGGCCTGGGCGCCGGGGCAGGCTCGGGCCTGGGCTTTGCCCCAGCCGGCGCAGGGGCTGGAGTGGGGGCAGCCGCCGGGGCTGGCTTTGGCCCCGCACCTGCCCCTAAGGCCGGACACGGCGGCATTGGCTTTGCGGCTGCCGGCGGCGGTGGCGGGATAGGCTTCTCGCCCGCCGGAGGCACCGGCGGCATAGGCGTCTCGCCTGCCGGCGGCGGCGGCGGCGGACTGGGCTCCGCAGGAGGCGGCGGCGGCGGCGGGCCGCCTGGCTTCGCCAAGGGCCATGCCAGCCTGCACGAGGAGGAGGAGGAGGAGGAGGAGGCGCTGCTTCCCACGGCGTTTGGCCGCCGCATCCAGGCGGGCGCGGAGCAGCGGCGCAAGCAGAGCGAGGCGGCGGCGCGGGTGGAGCGCAGCAAGGTCAAGGCGGCGGTGGGGCCCAAGGCGGATGTGGGCAAGTTTGAGGCGCACACCAAGGGCATCGGCGCCAAGCTGCTGGCCAAGATGGGCTGGGCGGAGGGCGAGGGGCTCGGACGGGACCGAAGGGTGCGTTGCGTGCCTGTGCATGCAAGCCGGGGCGCCGGCTGCCGGCCGCCACTCGCCAGGGCCGGGCCCGCCTGCGGAAAGCTGCACGGCCACACAGCCCAGCCTGCGCATGCCTCGCCGCACCTCTCGCTGCCGCTCACGGCTCGCCTCCTGCTTGTGTCGCCGCGGCCGCCGCCTCCAGCTGGTTTCACTTACCAAACTTGATGGATTTTTGTTGTTGTTTTTTGTGCTGTCACGCTTCCCTCTGTCTCGCAGGGCATCTCCAAGCCGCTCGAGGCCAAGCTGCGCCCCAAGGGCATGGGCATGGGCTTTGGCGATTACACGGAGCACAAGCTGGTGGCGGAAGACAAGGAGGCGGCGGCGGCGGCGGCCAAGGACAAGAAGGGGGAGGAGATGGTGTGTGTGTGTGTGTGTGGGTGGGTGGC
>NW_005435084.1:442480-466836 GCF_000147415.1 Chlorella variabilis | reverse complement strand
GTGTGTGTGATGGAGGATGCGGCAGTGCAGCTGCCGGCACCGCCTTGAGAGCAGCGCCGCGCACGATTGCGGCGGCGCGGCAGCTGGCGGCGCGGCCTGGAGCGCAGGGCAGGCAGCCCATCCGGCCTGCGCCCGCCCGCCTGCCCTCCCGCCCGTGCCTGCAGGAGTCGGAGCAGAAGCCGGCGGCTGTGGAGCGGCAGACCATCATCGACATGCGGGGGCCCCAGGCCCGCCTGGTCACCAACCTGGAGCACCTGAATGTGGAGGAGGACCGCGGGGACGGCGGCTCGGGTGCGACAGCAGCACAGCAGCTCCCTGCGCTGCGCCGTGTCAGCAGGCGGCCACACCAGCCCACGCCGCCTGCACGCCGCCTTGCATGTGCACACCCCTCGTGTGGTTCTGTTACTGCTGGCGCCCCGCCGGCCTCTTGCTGGCGCCCCCTGCTCCTGCCACCCCGCCGCCACCAGCACCAGCACACACAACACACCTGCGCCCCCCTCAACACACGTGCAGTGCCCATGCCGGAGCTGCAGCACAACATGCGGCTTCTGGTCGACCTGGCCGAGAACGACATACAGCGCCTGGATGCCAAGATGAGGTGGGGGGCGCCTGCGGGGGCTGAGCTGGGAGCCGGCGGCGGGGTTTAGATTGGCTGGGTTGTGTTTGTCATGCTTGCTGTGCTTGTGGTGTGGCTTGATGGCAAGGCGGTCCTGGTGGTGGTGGTTGGGGCATGCTGATGTGGCAGCTGAAATCTGCGGCGCTGGCGCCGTGTGCAGGCACGAGAAGGACACGGCCGTGATCCTGGGCAAGGAGCAGGAGAGGCTGGAGGAGGAGGCCCGCCTGGCGGCGGCGGCTGCCGAGCGGCTGGAGGCTGTCCTGGCGGCGGTGGCGCGGGCAGCCAACGAGCCCCTCAGGTGGGCTGCTGTGCTGCTGGTCAGCCCGACCAACCCCGTGGCGCTGCCGCTGTGGTGCTGGCCAGCTTGTGCCAAGCAGGCAGGGGCCGCTCCTTGCGGGCGCTTGTGTGGTGGCCTGTGGCCGCCTGCTTTGCCTCATCGGCACCATCTGCTTTCATCATCTGCTCACCCGCCTGCACCTGTCTGTGCCTGCCGCCGGTACTGCAGCCTGGCTGAGCTGGAGGGGGTGTACCACGAGGTACGGGGGCAGTACCGCGAGGAGTATGTGATGTACAACCTGGCGGCGGCGGCGCTGGCGCAGGTACGGCTGTGGTACAGGCAGCAGCACTTGTACCATGCTGCAGTCCAGCGCAGGATGCAGTGCACAGGCGTGAATGCGGCCAGCGGCTGCCCACTCCTCGCCAGCCCGACACACACCCTGCCTTGCCTCCCCTCCCCTCCTCCTCGCCCGCAGGCGCTGCCGCGCCTGGCGCAGCTGATGCAGCAGTGGTCGCCGCTGGGCGACCCGGGCCTGCCTGTCGCCGAATTTGCGGGCTGGCGGCCGCTGCTGGAAAGCGAGGGTGCGGCGCAGGGGTCGGTGCTGGGCGGTGGCGGCGACCTGGCGGGCGGCGGCGACGCCTACATGCGCCTGGTGGCTGAGCTGGTGCTGCCGCCGCTCCGGAAAGAGCTGGCAAATGACTGGGACCCCAGGCAAGGCGTGGGAGTGTGGCATGTGTCGAGTTTGGTGGTGTGGTGAGCGGCGCTGCTGCTCAAACAGCGCTTGGTTATACTCACACGGCTTGAGCCTGTGCGGCTCTCTTGGCCTGCTGCGCTCTCCTGACTCTCTGCCCTGCCCGCTGCCGCTGCTGCAGGGACGCGGCGCGGCTGGAGCGGTTTGTGG
Source organism: Chlorella variabilis (assembly GCF_000147415.1). Classification (NCBI taxonomy): domain Eukaryota; kingdom Viridiplantae; phylum Chlorophyta; class Trebouxiophyceae; order Chlorellales; family Chlorellaceae; genus Chlorella; species Chlorella variabilis. The sequence continues at coordinate 465,042 of NW_005435084.1, read as the reverse complement.
AGGCGTGGGAAGCGGTACTGCCCGGGGCGGCGCTGCAGTACATCATGGAGTCGCTGGTACTGCCTCGCCTGCGCCTGGCGGTACAGGCCTGGGACCCGCTGCGCGACACAGTGGCACTGCACACCTGGGTGCACCCTTGGCTGGTGAGCTGAAGTCGTGAGCGGGCTAGCGGGCCAGCTGGCGCGGCTGGCGGGCCGGGTTGGTGTGCGTGCTGGCTGGGTGGTTAGGGATTGGCGGTGCGGGGGCGTGGCAGCCGCCGCCACGTGGACTTGGTCTAGCACTGAAACCCAGCCAGGCAGCCCACTCCGGTGCCCACTGCCGACGCTCACACCCCACGCTGCCCCTCAACACGCATCTCCCGCAGCCCTTCCTGGGAGCGCCCATGGCGGAGCTCTGGCCAGTCATCCGCTTCAAGTTTGCAAACGCGCTGCAAGCCTGGCACCCGTCCGACCAGAGCGCCCACGTCATTCTGGCGCCCTGGCACAAGGCGCGCTGCGGCCCTTGCATCCAGCCAAGTCAGGCCTTGCGTGCTGCATCGGGTGGCTCCACTGCGTGGGGTTGATTGCCGCTGCTATCTAGCAGGCTGCGTTGACAGTGGTGGATGATTCGACTGCGTGAGATTTGACCCGCTGCCATGTATGCCTTCATCTGCCTGCAGGTGTTTGAGCCCAAGGACTGGGAGCAGCTGCTGGCGCGCAGCATCGTGCCCAAGCTGGCCTTTGCGCTGCAGGTGACACATGGAACCAAAGGCCAACATGCTGCCGACTGCCAGCAGCTTGCTTCTTTGTGATTCACACGCGCTACAACCTCTGTCTCTCGTCTGATCCATCTCCCTGAAACCAATCTTACTTGTTTTTTTGCCCCTGTTGTACGACGTGTGCAGGAGCTGGTGATCAACCCGCTGCACCAGGAGCTGGAGCCCTTCAACTGGGTGCTGGCCTGGCAGGACGTGATGTCCGTCAACCAGGCAAGTCGGCTGCACACCCGCCTGGCATGGCAATGCCACGTGTATGTGTGCACGGTGCTGCCTGGGTGGTCAAGGTCAGGCCCGACAATGGGGAGACGCTGCTGCAGAGACGATGGCGAGGGGAGAGAACATTGTGTACAAGGCACCACACAAGGCATCCTGCCTGCACTCTTCACCCGCCTGCTGCCATGCCTGATCCCTCCTGCAGATGGCCTCCCTGTTCGAGCAGTACTTCTTCCCCAAGTGGCACGCCGTGCTGCACCACTGGCTGGCCAACAGCCCCAATTACGACGAAGTGACGCGCTGGTGAGGCGGGGCCGCTGCCGCGCAGCTGCTCAGCTGGCCGCACCCATGGCCGCCCTGCCGCTGCCGCAGCCACAGCCCCTGGGGAGCCGCACCTCTGCTGCGTGTGGCTGCCATCGCACAGCGGGTGACCTGTACTGTCTGGTACCACGTGCAGGTACCTGGGCTGGAAGTCGCTGTTCCCGCAGGACCTGCTGGACCATGAGCGCATACGGGCGCAGGTGGGTGGCTGGCGATAAACACATTACTACAATATAAGTAGGCCTCAGGAACAGATTTGCGCCAGCTGCGGCAGCCGGCTGGGGCTGCAGGGTTGCCGTCGGTTTGGCGAGGCTGGACCCTCTGCTTTGTTGCCTTGCACCCAGCGCCTCCCTCTCCTGCCGTCCCTGGCCCTCCCACCCCTGCAGCTGAGCGCCGCCCTCAACCTGATGAATTCGGCGGTGGATGGCGGGCCGCCGCCGTCGTCGTGGACAGCGCCGCAGGTGGCAGCCGGCGGCGGCCCCGCCGCGCCGCCGCTGCCGCCCACGCTGCCCACGCCGCACTACGATGCTTCAGACCTCACGCTGCGGCAGGTGGGTGTGGGTGTGGGGGGGCAGGCGGCAGGGTCGCCTGCTTGGTGGCGGTTTGGGCATGTGCCTGAGTGCAGCGCAGTCGCGCGCCGTCTCATTCTCTGCTGTGCCTGTGTCCCCCTCTGACCCCTTCCCTCGTCTCTGCTCCAACCTTGCCGCGCTGCGCCTCCTCTGCCCCGCTCCCTCCTCGCTTTCTTCCTCGTGCCGCAGCTGGTGGAGCAGTATGCGGAAGAGACAGGGGTGGCGTTCCTGCCCAAGCCGGGGCGCACACACGAAGGCCTGCAGATGTATGGCTTTGGCCTGGTCAGCTGCGTGGTGGACAACGCGCAGAGCCTGGTCAAGGCACAGCTGGGCGACCAGGGCTGGGCCACGGTCAGCCTGGAGCAGCTGCTGCAGGAGCACGAGCGGCGGCAGAAGGCCAAGGCCAAGCCCGCCAAGAAGTGAGGCGGGCGCTGCCCAGGCCGCGGCAGAGTTGCACCAACCAACCCGGCAGTCTCGCCGTTGCCGCTGTAACTGCTGCTGTTCTGGCCTGGCTGCCGCTAGGCTGCTGTGCGGTGCGACCGGGTTACAGGATCAGCACGGGCGGCTGCGGGGCTTGTATGTATGCATGGGCAGCGCAAATGAATCAAATGGCACACGGCAGATGCGTTGGTTGCATGCAGCGCATCTGGCTGGCTGCACACATGGGTCGGACCTCGAGAAAACTCAGGTGCCTGCAGAATAGATGCTGCAGGCAGGCGGCTGGCTCTGCGTAAACTGGGGAAAACGCCAGCAAAACAACAACGGAGCGGGCTGCAAAAATGCCAGCTGCAAAAACAGGGAGGCGCAAGGAGCGCAGAGGGCACGCAAGTGCGGGGGGTATCATATGTAACAACGTCGCATGGCAGTGAACAAGGCTAGGCGCTATAATGGTGGAGCATGCCCTTTAAAGAATTCGTTTTTCGGTGGGCACAAATGAAACAAGTGCTGGAAAAAACATGAATTGAGGGTTCGACAAAAAAAGGATCCTGTCAACAGGAGGCTCATACAAGCGCGTGCCTCCCCACTCTTGGAACGCGGGCGACGAGCTGCGCACTTCGGGGCCGCAGCAAGTGCACAGGGCACCCTCTGCGGTGGCAAGGCCGCGGCCGGCCTTCTTGGCCGCCGCCCTACGCCTCGCTCAGGGAGTCGGCGCGGGTGTGGGCCACCAGGCGCACAATGGAGGGCATGACGTGCTTGGTGTTGGCCAGAGCGGGGCAGCAGACGAGCACCTCTGCGGCCTCCGCCGCGCCCAGCCCCAGCCTCTCTCCCATCAGCTCTGCGAAGAGCGGCTCGGCGCGCTGCTGCGGCGGCCAGCTGAAGAGGGCGGGGCAGTGCTGCAGCAGGCGCGCCACGCCCTCGATGCCGATGCCCAGGCTCTGCAGGCCAGGTGGAGGCGAGGTGTGGGAGGTAAAGGCGGGCGGGTGGGGGAGGGAGAGGGAGGGAGGGGCAGGCAAGGTGGAGAAGCACGCCGCGTATGGGGATCCTGTTGCGCGCAGGCCGGGCTGCACGGCCTGTGGCAGCAGCCGCCCCGGCATGGACCGTGGCATGCTGGCTCCAGCATGGCGCTGAGGTGAGGAAGAAAGCTCACCCTGAGGTGGATCGACACGCCCTCTGCGTGTGCCAGCAGGGCGTGCTGCCTGGCCGCCGCCAACTTGAGCGCTGCCCGCGAGAAGCGGTCTGTGTCCATGACACAGAAGCGGTGGCCTAGCGCCTCCAGCGCCTCTCCGGGCGGCGGCGTGTGGGCGTCGCGTGACAGCAGGCGGTGAGGGTCCTGCCGCGGCTGCCACAGCGGCGGAGGCTCCAGCTCGCGCGCCGTCAGCACGCGCTCGCCCAGGTCCTGGTATGCGGCAGGCTCGGCGCTGCACGAGTAGCGCCGCTGCCGGGGCGGAACCGCTGCAGGCTGCAGGCCCTGCACGGCCGCAGAAATGGGAACACAGGGCCGCTCTCAGCGGGCAACACAGGGGACTCGCTTGTGGGAAGCACAGCGCTGCTTACGATACAATGCTCCAGGTGAAGGCTCACCAGTGCCAGACTCCCAGGGAGCAGCCCCCACTGCGCCAGCAGGCGGGCTGAGGCGGCCGCAAGGACACCTGGCGCTCGAGCGGTGGCGGCGGCGGAGGGAGGCAACCCCCGTGTCGCACAGGGCTGGCTGCTAGCCGCCGCCGCTTGGGTGCATGTGCATCGCTGCACCAGCTGGTTGGACAGGTGTCGGGAGGTGATAGCGGTGGCTGCCGTGAGAGCCCTCGCGCACTGCCACAGGCAGCCGAGGCTGGCAGCAGATGCGGCACCAACAGGTGCGAAAAGCATCATGATGACGCGAATAGCAAAGCTTGGGGGGCGGCGAGGCGTGAGAACTTCGGGGGGCCAGGGCCACGCAATGCCTGTGCACGTGCCTTGAGCAAACCCAAGGAAGCGCGGGTGGTCGATGGATGCAAGCACATGACTGCCCCGATGCATGGGAAGCGGGCGGCGGAGCCCTTGGTCGCCCTCCTGGAGCTGCGCCGCGCAGCTCCCGCCGCCACCTGCCGCCGGAGCCTGCTGGCCGACTCCCAACGGGCTTGCACGGTGCACTTGCTTACAAACTGTCTCGGCTCACAATGGGATATTAGTATGGGCTTCCAGGCAGTGCAGCCATAAGCGCAGGGGAGAAAGCAGCCGGTCGGATCCGAAGGAGAGAGGTAGGGGAGGTGAGCACGGCGCTGTGAAGGGGTGGAAACGGTGATTTGCCATGCAGCAGCGCCCTGCCGCTCCATTTTGCAGGTAACGAAATGCAAGAGTGGATGTGATCATTGAATGAAGAGGGAGCGTGGACTGTGGTCAAGCCCGGCCGCCCCGCCGCGGCGGCAGCGTTGCCGTTCAGGACGAGAGAGCTTAGTTGGCTGTGAGTGCTGCGGCCACCAGCGTGGCCCGCCGTAGTTGGCAAAGCAGATGCTACAGCGGCGACTCAGCGATCCACAGCTCATTGCAACGGCGGGCGCCAAAGGCGGCGGCGGGCATTGGTACTGCAGAAATCGTTGGCCCAGAACGAGGGTTTGCTGGCTCTCCATCATCGAATAAGCGGCATTCGGAACACTCCTCCGCCTCATCCACCCCCCTTGCCGGATCAGAGATGACCTCAACCGAGAGTCCTTCTTGGTCAGCCAGCACCTGAGCCTATAAATAGCCAAGTTATTTGTCCGGCGTTCACCACAAACCCGTGGCAGCCTGTGATCGCCCCTGCCGACACTCTCCTCCAGTAGACTTCTCGGCGTTCGCCTTCCTCGTTGCTGCTCCAGCGTCCGTCAAGCCGGCTATGAGCAAGCTGATCGGCGTGTGCGGCGCCACAGGCAAGCAGGGCGGCGGAGTGCTGGCCGCCCTGCAGCGCATCGGTGGCTTCAAGCTGCGCGCGCTCACCCGCAACCCCGCCAGCCCCTCGTCCACCAAGCTGGCCGGGCCGGATGTGGAGGTGAGGGGTGCAGTGGGACAGCCGGGGCGCGCTGCTGGGGCCTGTTAATGCAAGCACAACTGCCTCCGCAAACTGCCCACCGCCATCTCCAAGCCCGCCACCGCCTGCCACCGCCCTGTCCACCATCATGATTCCGCAGCTGGTCAAGGCCGACTTTGATGACCCCGTCTCCCTGCGCGAGGCCTTCAAGGGCTGCGACGCCGTGTTTGGGGTCACCGACTTCTGGGTGGCCTGCGGGGGAGACGGCGACCGCGAGCTGCAGCAGGGTGGGTGGGCGGCAGGCGCCGCGGCGGCCCCGGCTGACCGGCGCGGGGCGCTGTCATCGTTACCGGTTGCCTGCTGCAGCAGCAGCTGCTGCTGCTGCTGCTGTTGGTGGCCTGGCTTCGCTGCCTCCCCTCCCCCTCCAATGCATGAGCCCTGAGCCGCCACCCCGCACAGCCACCCACCTGCAAGATCCTTGGTCACCTCCCCTTTTCGCTTTCAACAGTCTTATCAAATCCACTCAATCAATCAATGATGCAACCATTCACTTGAATCGCTGCAGGCAAGAACCTGGTGGACGCAGCCAAGGCGGAGGGCGTCAAGCACTTTGTGTGGAGCTCCCTGGAGGACACCCGCCCCGCCCTGGCGCCCTCCCGCCAGCCCCTGGATTCCAAGGGCAGGACGGTGCCGCACTTTGACGCCAAGTCTGAGGTGGAGGCTTACCTGAGGGAGCAGGTGGGACCAGAGCTGGGCTGGCATGCTGCGGCAGGAGCACCCAGCAGGGGCGGCAACACAAGGGAGGAGGGCTCGGCTGAGGCAGGCCCAGCAGGGCCGAGGCGACAGACGGCGGCAGCGCTGCTGCGCCGGCGCCGCCCTGCCAGCGCACACACCCTGCCGCCCACTTCCTGCGCCTGCGCCTGCCCCTCATGGCGTCGCCGTCACTCTGTTGCCCTGCTCCCGCCTGCCGCCTCTGCCCCTGCAGCTGCCCACCGCCTGGACCTGCGTCTATCCCTCTGTCTTCTACGAGAACTTGCTGCCAGGCGCCGGCATGGACCCCCAGCCCCAGCCAGACGGCTCCTTCCTCATCGCGCAGCCGTGCCAGGCCAAGGTGTGTGGGGTGTGTGGGGTGACTCGAGGGTGGTCCGCCGGGTGGCCTGCCTTGCTGCTCTGCAACCTGCTGCAGCCGGCACCCCGCACCCGCACAGTGCGCCTGCCTGCCCCGCGCCTGCCCGCCGCTGCGCCCCACCCCGGTCTTCCGGGAGCGCTGCCTGCCCATGCCCGCTCTGCCACTGGCTGCCTGCTGCCTGCCCCTGCCTGTTCCCTGCAACGCACATCCACCACCGGCCAGCCTGCGCCCGCAGATGTCTTGGAACGCCACCGCCGACATTGGCAACGTGGCGGCGGCGGTGATTGCGGGCGGGCCGGCGGCGTTTGCGGGCAAGCGGGTCGGGGTGAATGGGGAGGAGGCCACGCTGGCAGACGTGGCTGCCGCCTTCAGCAAGGTGTTTGGAAAGAAGGTGAGCGGCGGGGTGTGCTGGAATGTGTGGCTGGCGGCGGCGATGCTGCTCTCTGTGTTGGGGGGGACAGAAGCGGCGACGCACCGGCCAGCCAGCCAGCCAGCCAGCCTGCCCGCCTCTGAGAGAGGAGGCCTCCACTTACCCACAAGCCGTAGCTAGCTAGCTAGCGCAGGAGGCCTTTGCTTGCCCACTAGCAGCTAGCTAGCGCAGCGCGGGCCGACTGCCCGTGGTGTCCACGCGTGTGCGACGCAGGTGGCGGCGGTGACCCCGCCCCACGATGACTGGGCCCAGATGGTGGTCGGCTTTGGGGTGCCGGAGCCGGTGGCAAAGGACCTTGCCAACATGTGAGTGGGTGTGTGCGCAGGAGTGGGGGGGGAGGTCTGCTGCCATGGGACAGCTCCCTTCGCAGCTGTGCTTTGCGCTGTGTCGGCCTCACACGTTCATGGCCGGCGGCCCGCGCGCCGCTCGCCATCCCTGCCGCTTGCCCCTGCTTGCCCCGCTCAGCCCATGCCCCTCACACTCAACCACCACCGCCACTCCTCGTACTCCAACCCCCATCCACACACTCCCGCAGGTTCCTGTTTTACGATACCGTCGACATGCGCCAGCTGCGCCCGCTGTCAGAGACGAAGCGTCTTGTGCCTGGGGTGCTGGGCCTGGAGGCGTGGCTGGAGCAGAACAGGGCCAAGTTTGCGCCGCTGTTTGGCTGAGCCGCCCTGTCCCGCCGCTCCCCGCCGGGGCCACAGCGCCATGCACGTCTTTTGCGGGACGATTTTCAAACGAGCTGCGCTGTTGAAGAGGTTGATTACTGTGAGAAAACCATCGAGAGGGAAGCTAGTGAAAGGAATTATGCACCCATCGTCCCGCTTGCAGCTGGCCCAACGGTAACCACCACCCCCCTCAGCAGCGCCATGCACTTCCCGCCCTTTGCTGGCGCCGGGGGGCATCCTCATGGCTGCGCTTGTTCTGTGTGTGTTGAAGTGCAGCTTAACATGCAATGGTGTGTGTTCTAAGTTGAGTTTGGCTTGCAATGGGGCAAGTAGGGGATGCGCCGAGCACGTTGAATGTGTGTGCGTGTGTTTTTCTGCTGCTGAAAGGGTTAGGGAAGTGCACGGAACCAAAATGCAGCAACCGATCAACGGCTGGTGCGGCAGGCGTCAGGTTATGATACAATGGTGGGCAGGGAAGAGAAAACAATGCAACATGAAAACTGCCGGCAGGCGGCGCCCGCTTGCCCCGCCGCGCCCGCGCCGCTACTGCGCGGTGAACGCCGGGCTGCTGTAGCTGTCGCTGTCGCTGGGATGCGGGTCCAGCTGGCCGCCGCCGGCGCCGCTGTGCGTGCGGAGCGCGGGGCCGCGGTGGTCCAGCCTGGTCAGCACCGGCTGCAGGCTGTGGGCCAGCCCTCCGCCCTCTGCCAGGTCTAAGTCACTCGTGCCCAGCAGCTGGCCGGAGGGAGGGGTGGGCACCCCGCCCGCGCGGCTGCTGATGGGGTAGGGGCTGCTCTCGGGGGTGACCGCCTTGTCCGGGGTCTCACACAGGATGCTGACGCGCCGCTTCTGCAGGCCAGGCGCGCAGGCAGGGCAGGCGGGAGGCGAACAGCACAGCAGGCGGCTGGGTGACGTGCTCGGCAGGGCAAAGTAGAACAGAAGGGTTGGGGCTGCGGGCTGCAGGCCAGGCGAGGTGGCGCGGCAGCCAGTGGCAGCTGCTGCATGGAGGAGGTAGCAGCGTACTGCTTCCCCGTGTGGCGGCCTTGACAGCTGCGCCAGGAGAGTTGATTGTTGCAGGTGTGCAGAGAATGCAGGCATGTGTGCGAGGGCGTATGGAATGAAAAAAACGGCATAAGATGAGTGAATGGGAAATAAGGAGTAGCAACCAAGGTGACGAAAGGCGGCGCAGCAAGGTCCCAAACCGCCTGTGCTGAATGCACAGCAGCGCCTGGCGGGGGCGCCGCATCAAGGCGGCTGCTTTTTGCGCTGTGCCCCGGCCTGCCCCAGGGCCGAGCCCGGCCTTTGAGAGCCCGCGCCTCGCTGCGCGCCCTGCCCCTGCGCGGCTGCGGCCGCCGCTGCCGCCGCCGCCACATCCGCGGCGATGGTGGGCCCTGAGATGCGGACGCCATGATAATCAATGCCTGGGCCCTGCCCCTCCCTGTCCAGCAGCTCAGGGTCAGCAGACTGCAGGCCAGAGCGTGGAGGGCGGAGGGCGGGTGGACGGGGCCGGTGGGCGGGTGCTTCTGGGCACTTGGGGCGGAGCCGCCAGTTGCCTGAGGCAGCCACACAGCCTTCGGCAGTGAGGGCCTCGCGCATGTGAGCTTCCTCACAGCGAACGGGCTGGCACGACGACTGGGCCAAGCGCGGACGCCCTTTTGGGCCTTTGCTGGCTTGGCAGCGGGCCAGGCAGCATCATTGATGCAGCCAGGCCGCCACCGCCCCGACTTCCCAAGACCGGTCATAGAAACCACGCCTAAGCGACCCCCTCCCCGCTGCAGCTTAGCGCCAGGCTGAAGCCAGAGGACAGCAGCAGCAGCACAGCCGCAGTCCCTCCCAGCGGCGACCAGCTCCAGCCAGCCAGCGCAGTCGGCACAGACGCACACACACCACACCACTGCACGCACGCACCTGTGTGCCAGCGGTACCGTTGCCATTGCTGATGAGCCCGGCCAGCTCCAGGTCACCAGCATTTAATCCGTTTGGGTAGCCCCGAGCCTTTGGCATGAAGCGGTTGCTGATTTGCAGCACAAACGGCGTGGCCAGGAGCGTCAGGGCGGTGACGCCTGCGGGCCAGGAGGGCAGGGGTAGGCAGGCAGGCAGGGGCAGGCAGGCAGGCAGGCAAGAAGGTCAGAGAGGCCTACTGAGGCTGGGCAACTGTAGGTCAGAGAGATCTACTGAGCGGGGCGCAATGTGCCGAGCACCGCAGCGGTCCGAGTGGCTGGCGCGGCATAGAGATCAATGCGACTCCATGCATCGCCCCCGCCAGCAGCAGAGACAGGGGGCTTCAGCAGAGACAGGCAGCAGCAACCCCCCATAAGCCGCAGAGCAACGCAGCGCAGCCGCAGGCAGCACCAGGTACTGCCCTCGCATCAGCGGGCATCCGCCCATGAGCAGCACAGCCGCGCCAGCGCAGCCACAGGCAGCAGCAAGTAATGCCCCCGCAGCAGCACAGCCCCCGCAGCAGCAGGCGCCCACCCATCAGCAGCATGTAGACGCTCTCGGGCAGCAGGCTCTGCTGGTTGGCCATGGAGAGGAGGACAAACACAAACTCCCCTATCTGGGAGAGGTTGAGGCCCACAGCCAGTGCGGTATCTGCGGGATACTTGAAGGCCTTGACCACAATGGCAATCTGCCGGGGAGCAGCAGGGAAGGGAGAGGAGGGTTGGAGGAGGAATGGAGCAATGGGCGGGAGCACAGGGACGGTGTGGGGTGCAGGGGAGCGGAAGGGCGGAAGAGGGGCCCACTGGGCCAGCTGCGCGGCGGCACGGCCGACCGAGCGGCTTGCCGGTGCGCCGCCGCGCAGCGACAGCGCCGCCCCTGGCAGCTCACCAGCACTGTCTTGGCGATGATGACCGCTAGGGCGCCTGCCGCCAGGATGGGGAGATGGTCCAGCAGGAACACAGGGCTCAGTACCAGCCCGGTACTGCTAATAAAAAGGGTCAGGAAGAATTGCGTGACCGGCTCTGCGGCAGCGGAATGGCAAGGCGGGAGGGAGGGGCGGGTTTGGTTGGGGTCTGGGCAGGCAAAGCAGCAGGGGAGGGGCTTGGGATAGAGCGCAGGGCTGCCGGCTGGCTGGCTGGCTGCTTCCCTCCCTCGCCTCACATGACCCCCCACCCACCCACCAACACAGTCACACGCATACACCAGCACCACCCAGCGCCGCCGCACGCCCACCTATGTTGTGCAGCACCGACTCCTGCTGCTCCGTGGCCGACAGCATTACCCCCGCCACAAAGGCGCCCAGCTCGGCGGAGATGCCCTGCCGCGCGGTGGCCAGCGCGCACAGCAGGCAGAAGGCCACCGCGGCCAGCTGGAAGGAGTCGGGGCCGAAGCGGCGCTGCAGCGCGCGCATCGCGGGCGGCAGCACGGTGCGCGCCACCAGCAGCGCGCCGACCGCGAGCACAGCCAGCTTGGCCACCACGCGCCCCATCACCGTCAGCAGCAGCGTGATGTCAAAGCCGGAGCCGCCGCCGGCGGCCGCCAGCACGGGCATCAGGGCGAAGAGCAGGCCCACCAGGCAGTCCTGCAGGCGTCGAGGGTGGGGACCGGCGCTCAGGGAGAGGCCACCGCTGGGCGAGTGGGACGCGGCCGAGGCAGCAGGCACCACTCCCCGCGCCCCCCGTCCCTCCTTCCGCCTTTGCGGCAGCCCGCCGGCCAGCGGGACAAGAACAGGCCCGGCGCACGACGCGCCCCAGCCATGCAGATGCGCCCCAGGCACAGAAGCGCCCCAGCCCGCGCCACGCGCCTGCAGGATGAGTGTCCCGATGGTGATCTGGCCCGCCGGCGTGTTGCTGGTGCGGTAGTCTGCCAGCACTTTGACCACGATGGAGGTCGAGCTCATGGCGACCATGGCCCCTACAAACCCGCCCTGCAGGGCAGCAGGGCAGCGAGGTGGGCGGGCGGGGGGAGTCCAGACATGAGCGCAGAAGGTCAGCAGGGGCGGCAGCAGGGCAGCACGCATGCGGCCATGGGCAACACACATCGGGCGGGCGCGGGCACGCCGGCCGCGGAGCTGCAGCGCGGCGGCAGCTGCAGGGCCCGCCGCCGCCGCCGCCGTCGCCGCAGCAGCGCGCACCTGCGCCGCGCTGGCGCCAATCATCTTGGCCCCGATCCCCGCCACCACCGCAAACAGCGCGGTCTGCAGCAGGCCGCCCAGCAGCGCGACGTGCCGCACCGCGCGCAGCTTGGTGAGCGAGAACTCGAGGCCCAGCGTGAAGAGCAGCAGCTGCACGCCCAGCTGGGCCACAGACTGGACCTGCAGGCGGGGCAGGGGCAGAGGCATGCCCGCGCGTGCGTGCTTATGTGACTCAGCTGCGGCGGCAGGCAGGCAGGCAGGCAGGCAGCGGCCTGGGGCCGCTCATCCAGCCCACCCAGCCGCTGCACCGGCGCTCGCCCATCCATCCCGGAACACCACCCGCCAGCCACCACCCCAGCCAGCCCGCACGGCGCCGCCGCCGCACCTGCACGATCTCCTTGATGAGCTTGAGGCCGCCCGGCCCCACCAGGCTGCCCGCCACAAAGTAGCCGTTGATGGCAGGCTGCCCCACGGCGCCCATGGCCAGCCCCGCCGCCGCCGAGGCCGCGATCAGCACAGTGAGGTCCTTGACAAACTGAGGGTCCAGGTTCATGCCCATGGTGTCGCTGCAGGGGCGGGGGCGGGGCGCAGGGAGGGCAGGTGAGCTGTGGGTGACCAGGCGTGTGTTGGCAGGTGAGCAGGCGGTGGCAGGCGTGCGGGGGCAGGCGCGCGCGCGCTCCCGTGGCTGCAGCTGCTGGCGACGCCTGCCCGCTCACACCCCTGCCTCCCCATCGCCAGCAGCCGCGCGGCGCGGCCCGGACCAGCTGCACGACCCTGCCCAGCCAGCCGGGTACTGACACGTCTACCGCACTTGGACACCACCCGTGCCTCTGCAGCTGGAGCCCCGACCCGGCCAGCACCACCAGGCGGCAGCCGCCATGCAGCCCCCAGCCGCAGACTCACTCGTTAGGCTTGGATAGCACATACTCATTGTCTTGGGAGTCGATGATGCGGTCCACATCCGCCTCCGCCGCCTCCGCCAGCTTCTCCTCCAGCTCCTGCTTCCGCTTCTCCTCCACCTCCTTGTCTGCGGCTGCCCTGTCGGTGGCCGCCGCCGCCGCGTCGGCGGCCGAGGCCGCGCCCATCAGCGCCGCGCCCTCGCCCAGCCCCCCCGAGCCGCCCGCGATGTGGCGCGCGTCGCCGGGCTGCGCGTCGGCGTCGGCGGCGGCCGCGGAGGAGGCGGTGGTGGCGTGCGCGTGCTCGCCACCCTCCCCCTCCTCCGTCGCGTTGCTCTTCCGCGCCAGCTCTTTCTCCTTCTCCTTCTTGCTGCTGATGATGATCACGGTTTCCTTGGTGCCCTGCAGGTCGGGGCGCCTGGTGGGCGGGCGGGTGGGTGGGTGCACGACCGCACAGCGCACGGCCCAGGCACGCCCCCACAAGCAGCGGCAGAGCAGCCCAGGCCTGGCCGCCGCAGCGCGCGTGCCTCGTCGCTGGCGGCGGTCTCGTTGAAGTGCTGGCCCACGCCCTCCTTGTGGTCCTCCTCTTTTTGGAACTCCTCCTTCAACGCCTCATCCAGAATCTGACGTGGCACCGGTGCAGCAGCAGGGAGGGAGCCGGTGTGGGGCGGCGGCAGCGCGGGCGGCGGCAGCGGGGAAGGAAGCCGTGCAGGGCGGCGGCAGCGGTGGGCCATGCAACGGGCCCAGCATCGACGTAGCCGGGCAGCGAAACTGTCACAGCAGGCGGGCTGGCAGCAGAGAAAGCCCGCGCTGCCTGCCGGCGGGCGGCGCCGCTGGAATGGGCGGGAGGCCTGTTCCTGCGCCCTCCGCGCCCTGCCCCGGTTCCATCACCGCTGCCCTGGCACCTCACCTGCGCAATGGTCTCCTTGGGCTTCTGCCCCTCGGCAGGTGGGGGAGCAACCTCCTCCAAAGGGGCCCCACCTTCCGCCTCCAGCACCTCCTGCTTCTTGCTGGCGAAGAAACCGTTCATAGAGGCCCGCCTGTCGCTGTCGCCCAGCGCTGGGGAGGCTCCCGGTTCGCCAAGCTGCTGCACCTCCTGCACGCCCTCTGACAGCCGCCAGCCCTGTGCTGGGGCTGGCATGCTGAGCAGCAGCAGGAAGGCCGCAGCTGCGGCCCATTCCCTCCTCATCTAGGGCACTTTTAACATCCTTCTCGACTCTCGCTGACTTAGAGCTCGGAGAAAGCAGCAGCGGCAGATAGAGCAGCAATGTGTCACGGACATGACCTGGGCATTTCCACAGGATCGTCCGCCGACCTGGCGCTCCGCCCGGCTGGAGGTTGCCGCCTCTGCTGCCGGGTGAACCAAAAGTTAGGTTGGCATGGCATGGCATTACAGCAAACAGTCGCACATGCATGGTGAAGGGTCAAACAAGAAAGGCAATGCAAACAGCCTGTCCAATAACAACGGCATGAAGCGAACAGTGCGGTGAAGGAGTGAGAACCAACTGTGTCACACCGAGTGTTGGTCTGTGCAAGTAAGCAGAGGCGGCAGCATGAATCCCTAGCGCCCTCGCCTCGCGCTCCAGCGGACGGGGCACATGCGCCCTGCAGCCTCCGTCTGTCCGTCAAGGATCCGTCAGTTGTGTTCAGTGCGCAGGCACCGATACAGCGCCCACAAAACGGGCGCTGGCCCTGCTTTCAGTCATTGATGTTCGATTGCTGTCGAGCAGAGCAGCGGCGGCGCCGCCGCTGACTGAGCCGGAGCAGTTGAGTTGAGCCGAGCAGCGGCGCCGCACCCGCTACAACAGCTGGCTCAGTCCTCGTCCTCTGGCGCCTCCTTGCCCGTCAGCTTGGTGTACTGCTTCCTGCAGGCCTTGGCCTTCTTCCTAAAGTGCTCGCTGATCTTCTTCCAGCGCAGCTTTTTCTTGCCAAATGCCTGCGGCGGGGTGGGTTGAGCAGGGATTCAGCACTGCCGGCCAGCCCCGCCAGTACATTTGCAGCCGGCCACCAACCAGCCAGCCACCCGGCCTGGCCACCCCAGCAGCAGCGCACCGTCTTGCGCTCGTCCTGGCTCTGCACCAGCTTCACCAGCTCCTGCCCCTCCTTCTTGCTCCAGGCCTCCTCGCCGGGCGTGGGCTCCGCCACGGGCGTGGGCGCCGCGGTCGCCACCGCCTTGCTCTTCTTAGCCGATGAGGGCGGCGCAGCGGGAGGCTCCTCCTCCTTCTGTGCAGCCTTCTTCGCCTTCTTGGCGGGCTTCTCCCCATCTGCAGCAGCAGGCGAGCGGCGCAGGGAGGGGGCCAGGCGCGGTGAGCCGTCTGCCGCCTGCAATCGCCGGCAGCCGCAGCTGGGCAAGGAATCTGGCGTGCGCGGCGGGTGCTTGCACGCGCAGAACAACACGCGCGCTGGCTGGCACGCAGCAGCACCCGGGCTGGAACGCGCTCAGCGCGGCGCTCGCTGCAGCCAGCTGCTCAGGTGTGTGGGCATGCGCAGCCCCGCCGCTGGCGCGCCTGCCGCCTCGTCCTCCCGCTTGACCTTCTCCTTCTTCTCCACCGGCGCCCCCGTCAGCTCGCCGTACTTGGCCTTGATGGCGGCCCCGTTGGTGAAGCCAAAGTGGCGAGCAACAGAGGCCCAGTTGACGTTGCCGCCGCGCGTGCCCTCCTTGCCTGCGCGGGCAGGGAACAGCGGGGCGGAGCGGTGGGTTTAGAGGCCAGGAGGCCGGGAGCGGCGGCCCAGGTGCCTGTCGGCGAGCCGCACGGTTGCAGCGGAATGAGCACGCGGCAGGCCAGCAGCCCACTTCACGTCCTCCCTCGGCTCGGCACGTGCCGCATTGTGCGCTGCCCGCAACCGAGCCTCCCATGCAACAGGCACAGGAAACCTCTGCACCCCTCCTCCTCCTCCTCACCCAGCAGCTCTGTGCGGTGCTGCTCATCCTCCACCAGCTTGATCAGCTCCTGCTCCGTGTCGGCCGTCCACTTCATTCGCTTGCCGGGCTCCTTGGCGCCGGCGGCGGCTGCGCCGGGCGAGCCGGCGCCGCTGCTCTTGTGGCGCGCCATCGCATCCCACTGCTTGTGCTCCACATGCGGCAGCTTGGCGGCCAGCTGGTAGATCTGCGCCACTTCGGGCGGCCCCGACGGCATGACGCCGGCGGCGACCGCCGACAGGTGGGCCACCAGGTGGTAGCAGATGCTGTTGCAGATCTCGCCCAGCTGCGTGAGGTCGTGGGCTGTGACCGGCATGGTGGCGGGGGTGCTCCGCGGGAATGGAAGGCTGTGCAAATTTGGTGCCCCACTGGTGAGCTGCTACTTGTTGGGCTGCCGCTGTGCCGCTCTGCACTGTCTCAAATACGTTCCTAGGCGCGCAAAAGGGTCTGCGGCGTGCCACAGCCCGGTTTGAGTCGGGCGATCCGCTGCAGGGGCGCTGCCAGCCACCGGGGACTTGCCTGTAGCCTCTTGGAACGTGATTGGAAGAGGATTTGCAGCGGCTGAGGACAAGCCGGCGCGTGCAATAGTTTTTGACAACCCGCAGTCGGGGTCGATTTGCTGCCCTCGGTCGGTTCGAAGGCTCCTTGACCGGGGAGGAGCCCGGCTGGATTGCGATGAAAGGCGGGCAGGCACCCACCCGCCGTCAGCGGCCCGCTTCTTCAAAGCACGGCAGGAGCAGGGCAGATCCTGTCCAACGCAGCCTCACTCTGCCACTGGCAAGCACTTGTGCTGACGACGGTGCTGCTGCCGTCTTCGGCGCCGCCGGTGCTGTTCCGCTGCTGGTCGGTTCATCTCAACGCCTGGCATTTGCAAGTTGCCTTGAGAGCATGGCTGCGCGCGGTCTGGAGCACGGCGACAGCGGTGCCGCGCCTGCCAGGTGCCAGCGCCCGGCGGCAGTTCCCCAATTGCCACCCGCACTCTGGGCTGCTCTGCCGCAGGCAGCGTGGGCCGCCGAGCAAGCTTGGTCGGCAAAGCAGGCAGCGCTACCCACCGCGCGTTGGCCAGGCTAGGCTAGCAGAGAATGGCCTGTGCACAGTGTGGCAACTTGCTGTTGACGAGTACGGCCAGCACAGGCTGGCCGTACTCTTGCAACACTTCAGCGCCGTGCCAGCTCCGAGCCAACCACGATGCAGAGAATAGCGGCGGAGACATCATGCAGCCGGCGCACGCGATCTGCATGTCACAGCCTGAGCTGCCAGTGGCATGCGCGTCAGTAGCTTTGCCAGCCCGAGCCATATGGCTTGGGAGCAGATCTATCCGCTCCGAGCGGAGAGTCTCTGTCTGTCTGTCTGTCTGTCACACCCCTATGGAGCAAGTGAATGCTACGGGCCCAGCTGTGGCGCTGCAGGTGGAAAAGGTGGAAAGGGAGGGGTGGGGTGCCACATGCAGTGCATGCAGACAGAGCAGGGGGGAGAGGAGTCTGCCTATCTCACATTTCGCTCCTTGTTCTTGAAAACGGGTTGCGTGAATGTGCTTGGACGCCTGAATGTTTGCACCGGGTCGGCGGCGAGGGCGGGCAGTGCGGTGGGGGGGGATCAGCGCCGAGCACTGCCTTCCAGTGCCCGCTGCCACACCGCCGGGTGCTGGCGGCGCCAGCTGGCAGGTCGCGACCTATCGGCGCAGGCCGCATGCAGACACTTGACATGCATTTGCACTGCAGAGTGCGCGATGTGTGTCCCCTAGTATTGATGTCACGGTATGATTAATACTTTACGCCCCCGGGGGCGCCCTGAAGCGCTACGGGGGCCACCCCATGCATTGCATCACATCTCTTTTTCCGCTCCTTTTTGTGGCCAATGCCTCTCCGGAGGTAGGTAGGGCCCTCCCTGCCCCGCTTGTCAGCCTGAGCAGACCCTTGGCCGCCCGGGCGCTTGTCAGGGCCCCAGCGCCCCTCCCCCGGCTTACGGGGCGACACAGATCAGGCAGCAAGCGCAATACGCCACCACAGAGGCAGGGGCCCGGAGCCGCCTCGCGGCCAGCCCGCTTTCCGCGGCTGCGGCTCGCTGCACGCCGCTTTATGGACGATGAGCGGCGCCTGGTCACTCTGGGCTACAAGGTCCTTGCTCCAGTTGTGTGTGGGACGGCGGAGGCAACCCTCTCTGGTGCGCTGAGCGTCCTGCATGCTGCTGTTCGTCTGCAGCAGCTGGCTCGCCGGTCTGAGGGCAGGAAATTGAAGACGGGAAGGCGGGCGATCCCGTGGGCGCCAGGGAACACCGTCCCTAACAGCAGGGGGACGGTCCTGCCTGTCGCCGCGGCGTGCCGCATTGCAATTGCCCAGGGCCGCCCCTGCAAGCCACGCACCCCCCTGCATATGCCCACTGCCCATAACACCCCAGAAGCTGCCCCCTTGCAGGGTTGCTGCTGGAGCGCAGCTCCAAGCTGCACGCAGACCGGCAGCAGGGCGGCGACGCCACCACCTCGGGCGGCGTCCTGTACGTCAAGTGTATGGGCGAGTGCTGCTCCGACCGCGCCCTGGAGCTGCACAGCACGGGAGGATGCATCTACAGCGGCAACGCGTTCGAGGCGCACGCAGGTGGGTGGCGAGCTGGGGGGCATGCTGAATGGAGCTGCTCTGCTGTGGCTCTTGTGCCGAGGGCCGCTTTTAGACGCATCGGCAGCGACGCATGCATGCCTGTGCAGCAGGAAGGAGTGGCTTGCTGGCTGGGGTGCTGCAATCAGTGCCGAGGTATGCAGAGGTGTGGTTCCAGCTGAAATCTCCTCCCCCCACTGCCGGCCTTTCGCGCTGCCTTGGCCCGCAGGGCGCAGCTACCGCAAGAAGTGGCGGGAGACGATCCGCGTGCTGCCGCAGAACATCAGCCTCAAGGCATGGCTCAGCAGCGTGGGGCGAGGTGCGCGGCCGTGTGCATGGCGGCCTGGCGCCTGCTGGGCTGCTTGTGCCTTGTTGGCCCCACTTGGGCCAAGGCAGGAGTTGTGTCTAAAGCTGCATGCCGCTACCAGCTTTTCAACTCTAGCATGCGTGTGGGCTGGGAGGCACTCAACCTTCTCAGCATGCCTGCCCACTACCCAACCCATCCTAAACACAAAAGCCTGCCTCTGCTCTGCCTGCTCTGCTCGGCCTTGCAGAGGTGGGAGCCCGTGACTCGGAGCCTCGCACCAAGGAAGAGCTAGTGGAGGCAGCTCTGGCTGCAGTGGCGGCAGCCGCGGCCGCAGTGGCCGCAGACCCATCCGAGGATGGGGCCAGCGACGGCGGGCACCAGTCAGACGGGTATGGCCGCCATCCGCTAGCTGAGGCAGCCCCACTGGGGCCCCTCATGAGCCAGCTGCCTCCGCCTCGGGCGCAGCCCACGCTGCCATTAGCCTCGTTGCTGGGCCCCGTCCTAGGGCAGCGGCCCCCAGCTCTCGAGCCACCTCAGCCTCAGCCTCAGCAGCCGCACCCGCCGCCGCCGCCGCAGCAGCCTCCGTCCCAGTTTTTGGAACAGGAGCGCAGCACCGGCATGGGCCTGACCCCGGCTCCAGTGCAGCTGGCAGCCCACGAGTCGCCCCTGGCTTTGGTCAAAGGCATGCTGCAGTCGATTGTGGAGCAGCATGGACATGCCGCACCACACCTGGACGCAACAACCACCAGCCTCCTGTCCCCTGCTGGCGACGGCTCAGCGACCAGCAACGGCCCACCCGCTGCAGGCTCGCTGGTGCATCAGCTGATCCAGCAGCTGCAGCAGGCGCAGCCGCAGCAGGCGCTGGGCGTGCTGCCATGGCCATCCTCTGGCCCCTCTGCCCTCGGCACATCGGAGCAGCTGCCGCTGGTGCAGGTGATTGCATCCCTGCTGGGCCCCGCCGACAAGCAGCAGCCTGCAGAGAGGCAGCAGGCGCAGCAGCAGCAGCAGCAGCAGCAGCAGCAGCACAAGCACAAGCACGCAGGCGAAGAGACAGCAGGGCTGCAGCCAGGTGGGAGCACGCCTGCAGTGGTGGCAGCCGCCGGCCTGAGCCTGTCGGAGAGCGGCTGGGCTGCTGCGGCGGTGGGCCTGCTGCAGACGCAGCAGGCCCAGGCTGATCAGCTGCGCCAGCTGCTGCTCCAGGTGGCGGCTCAGGAGCAGCGCATGGAGCGCCAGGAGCAGCTGCTGCAGCAGCAGGCGGCAGCGCTGGCGTCCTTCTCGTCGGCCGCGGAGCAGCAGCAGCGGCTGTGGCAGGTGGTGTCAGCCATCAGAGCCACCGTGGATGCTGTGGTCTGCGACCAGCAGCCTGACAGCAGCCCACCGCCTCCCACGCAGCAGTCGGGGGAGCAGCAGCAGCTAGAGGCGACCTGCAGCGACGAGCTGTGCTCGCCCGTCGGCGCCGGCAGCGCCGCTGCCGAGGCCTCGGCAGCCGCCTCGGGTTTTAACATGGCCAAGCTGCGCCAGCTGCAGCAGCTGCTGGCTGACCCGGCTGCCCACCCCAGCCTCGGCTCGGCGCAGCAGCACTGCATGCACGCTCCAGCCCTCCGGCTAGGCACCGCTGCCGCTGCAACAGGCGAGCGGCCAGCTGGTAGCAGCCCACGGGGCACCGCAAGCACCAAGCGGCCCAGGGAGGACAGTCCAGATGGCGACGGCGACGCAGTCACTCGCGAGAGCCTGTGAGTGCCTGCCATGAAGCCTGGCACCTGCATGTACGGTCCAAGCTTGTGAGCGAGTGCGCTCTTTGACTCCCACATCCTTGAATTGAAAAAATCGCTAGCAAAGCCTACCCCCTCTAAAAATCAAACAGATGCCCGGATTTCCGTCGACTGACGTCACGTGTGACGGTCACATATGTGTTGACCAACGACTGTCCCCTACACTTCTGTGTGGCTGGTTGTGTGCCGGCAATGCCGCCGTCCTTACCAGCACTTGCTCCAAGTTCCTTCCAGCTGCCAAGGCCTCTGATTTTGCACCCTCAGCTGTACCTTTAATGCACCCACCCTGTTCTCTTTAGCGCCGGCCCGGGCTGTAACAGCATCCCCTCTTCCGCAGCCTCCCAGGGGAACCCAGTGACTTGGAGTCCCTCTGCATCCTTTTGCGAGTGCGCAAGCCCTACTGCCTCCTTCTTGTGTGCCTGGCCCTGCTCTCTTTCCAGTGTCACCTTTATTACTTCAACACCTGCGCAGGGCATGCCCTCAGCCTTCTTTTTTTTCAATTGTATGCCACTCGTTCTCTGCCAAACCCAATCTCCCAAAACGGCTGAAGCACAATGCAACACTGTGACCTTGAGCAGCAAGCACCAGCAGAAGAGAACAGTCCCGAAACACGGGCTCAGGCCTCGGCATTGCGCACCCTGACTTTGGCACTTACATTAGATGGCAAAAGGGATACGAATCAAATGCTGGGATGATGCCAGGAGGGCCGAAGCTGGCGAGCCGATGTCACAGCCGGGGTCGCGCGCCTGGCGGGGCAGCAGCCGCGCCGCCTGCTGCCAGCTGTCATGCTTGCCCGTGTGCTTCCAAGAAATGCTCCACTTCAAGCGCAGCCATGCAGCCTGCAGGAGCAGTGGGAGGCGTGGGGAGCGAGCCATTAGCAAGGCCGCAACCGACCAGCTGGCGCCTGGCGCCTGGCGCCCAGGGCCACCTGGGCAGCTGCCAGCGGGGCCCCTCGCCAAACCAACCGGCACCCAAGCCAGGGCACGCCCGCGCACCCACGCCAGCCGCCCGCCCCCCTCCGCTCGGCCCACCGCACAGCCACGCGAGCACACGCCGCACCCCCCACCCCCTCACCCCGCACCCCACGCACCCGACCCTGCCGCCGTCACCGCCTGCCGGTACTTTTTGTCCTGCACGTCGCCCGCCGCAAACACGCCCGGCACGCTGGTCACCGTGGAGTCTGGGGCGGTGATGATGTACTTGTCCTCATCCAGCTCGACCTGGTGGGTGTGTGGGGGGTGGGTGGGGAGGGTGCAGGATGCGTGTGTGGGGAGGGGGGTGACGGATATGCGTGCGTGGCAGGATGGTATGTGTGTGTGTCAGGATGTGTGTGTGTGTCAGGATGTGTGTGTGTGTAAGGCAGGATGTGTGGGTGGGTGGGTGCAGGAGGAGGCCGGGGCGAGGCAAGGTAAAGCGGCACCCACCTGGCCGTCCAAGAAGGCGGTGGCAGGCTCGTGGCCGATGGCGAAGAAGAGGCCCGCCAGCGGCAGGTCTCTGATCTCGCCTGCGAGGCGCGGACGGGAGCGGGGCGCAGGAACTCTGGTGGGTACTCTGGCCCGCGGAGCAGCCGCTGGCGGGCCGGGCTCGCCGCGCGCCAGCCATGTGCGCCTCCACGGCAGCGGCCGCAGGCATCCCGGGCAGGGAGGGGGGCTGGCGGGCGCCCCAGCCTGGGCCCCTGCCCGCTCCCCTCCCCTCCCCTGCCCTGCCCCGCGCGCCGCCACCCACCCGTCTTCACGTTCTTGATTTTGGCGCCGCCCAGCATGCCCTTGGCGTTGCCGTACGCCTCCTCCACCACGCTGTCCCACAGGATCTCGATCTTGGGGTGCTCCATCGCCCGCTTCTGCATGATCTTGGAGGCACGCAGCTCGTCGCGGCGGTGGATCATGTACACCTTGGAGCCGTACTTGGTCAGGAAGTGGGCCTCCTCGCAGGCTGCGGCAGCGGGAAGGCAAGAAAGGAGGGCGCGCAGGCCGGGAGGGCAAACGGGAGGAAGGGCAGAGTCAGCAGCGGGCGGCGTCAGGCCAGCGGACTGTCGGCAGTAGGACGGGGAGGTGAGCCCAGCCGCGGCAGCCAGCCCAGGCGGCAGCAAGCCAGCCCAGCCGGCAGCCAGCCCAGCCCAGCCAGCAGCAGCCCAGCCAGCAGGCCGGCCCGCGGGCCCCACCCGAGTCGCCGCCGCCGATGACGGCGATGGGCTGGCCGCGGAACATGGGGGCCGCGCCGTCGCACACCGCGCAGGCAGAGATGCCCTTGTTCCAGTACCCGCCCTCCTCGTCGGATCCCGGGAAAGGCAGGCGCCGCGCCACGGCGCCGGTGGCAATGATCACCGCATCAGCAATGACCTCCTTCTCGTCTGCGGGGGGCAGGGCAGGGAGGCTGGGGGTCGGGGCGGGGGCAGCGTGCTGGCGGGAACAGAGGCGGGTGGCGGCAGCAGCTGCGCCCGGCTTGCACGCGCCCGGACCGGCGCCGGTCCTGCCTGCCGGCTCCGCCGCC
>NW_005435084.1:402780-442430 GCF_000147415.1 Chlorella variabilis | reverse complement strand
ACCCACGTGCCTCGCCCAGCCATCCTGCGCCTGCCCTCCACCCCACTTGACCAACCACCAACACCCCAGGCACCCACCCGCCATCCCAAGTCCCCTCACCCACCCACACTCGCGCACCCACGTCCACACCCTCACCCACCCACCCACCCACCCATTCAGGCGCCCAAGCGCTCACACCTGTGTAGACGTGGAAGGGGCGGCTGGAGAGGTCCACCCGTGCCACCGTCTCCGAAAAGATCTTGGTGCCAAACCGCAGGCTCTGTGCGCGGAACCGCTCGCAGATCTCGCCGCCCACGATACCCTCGGGGAACCCCGGGAAGTTCTCCACCTGCGGAGCCCAGGGAGTGGGAGGGAGGAGGTGGAGGTGGAGGCGAGGCAAGGAGGGAGGCGGGCCGGGAGAGGCGGCAGCCCGCGGCGCAACCGCGAGAACAGCGGCGGTGCAGGGGAATCGGGCAGGTGGTCCCGTGGCTGGGCCTGTTGGTGGAAAACACGCTGGGAATGCAGGAGGCTGCAGCACCCGCCTCGTGAGTGGTGGTCAACTGGCCGCCGGCGGCGATGCCGTTTGCGAGCCACCCCTCCAGCATGATTGGCTGCAGCTCTGCAGGCGGCAGGGGGCTTAAGAAGAAATGTGACACAATCGATCGATGCAATTGAAGAGGGAGGCATACACAAGTGCAGGCCCTCCAGCCCAGGGGCAGGTGGTCCCAACCGCGTGTGAGTGGCGGCAGTCGGGTGGCGGCAGCTGGGCCCTGGCACCGCCCACCCCAGCGTCCGTCGCCTCCCTGCACCATTATCGCCCTGCCGGCGCCCAGCCCCACCTGCGCGTGCGGCGTAGATGGCGGCCGTGTGGCCAGCGGGGCCGGAGCCAATGATGCAGACTTTGGTGCGCAGTTGCTCCACCGTCATGGCTGCTGCTGTGGTGATCAGGCGGTCAAATGAGCGCCTCAGCGTGGACAGGCTGGGACCCGGCGAAACGTGGGCAACCAGAGGGATTACTTTGAACCGGTGGCGGTCAGCGGGCGGGTGCGGGGATGCAGGCGTTAATCAGCAATGGGCGGGCCGCGATAGGTGGGGCTGCCTGCGAGGGACCTGAGGTTGCATGGGCTGCTGCCTGCTGCGCCCTGCATGGAGTTCCCCCTCTTATCATCGCCAAAGGCGCCATCGCCGCTGAATTGGCGTACACACCATTGTCTGCATTGCATCAAAAGCGATTGCACAGGTCTGCGACGGCTGCTCGGGCCATCTGCACTCCCACCCCTCCCTAGCACGGCTCCAGATGGCAGCCACAGTCGCTGCATTCAGCAGCCAAGCCACAATGCGGCATGGCCGCCTCGTGCGGGTGGCAGCCGAGCGGCAAGGGCCGCCGGTGGCGGCGCCGCACCATAGGCGGCCGGCGTGCCGCCATCAGCAGCAGCATCAGCATCATCATCAGACACAGCATGCGCAGCATTCCATGACGCGCCGCAGCCTACTGGCGCTGCCGGCGGGGCTGGCGGCGGCGGCGGCGCTGACCGCTCCCCTCCCCGCCGCCGCGTTTGTCATCCCGCCGCCCGGCTACCGCTACCACGAGGATAAGCTGGACGGCTATTCCTTCTTCTACCCAGAAGACTGGCAGCCCGTCACGGTGGGTGCATGGGCCCTGGTCTACCCCATCATCTCCCCCACATCTCAACGCAGCAGCCATGCGATCGCTTTCTCCGCGCCGCCGTGTCCCCAGACAGTGCCTGCTGCTGCGCCCTCACCCCCTCCCCCAGCCCGCCTCACCCGCCTGCCCGCCCGCCCCTCGGCGTGCAGACCTCGGGCAACGACGTCTTCTTCCGCAACCCTTTCAATGTGGAGGAAAACCTGTTTGTGAACGTCTCCTCCCCTTCCTCTTCTAAATACGAGACGGTCGCCGACCTGGGGGCCCCCGAGGAGGCCGCCACCCGCACCGAGCAGCAGGTGTGCGGGGCTGTGGCCTTGTGCCGGGCGGCGCCGCTGCGTAAGGCCAGGGAGCGTCCGCAGCCCTGAGCATCGCTGCCTGGCAGGGCCTGCTGCCTGAGCCTTCCAGTGTTTCCTGGTAGCCTCTCACTGCCGTTGCTGCTGCCGCCGCCTCCCATGCCTTGGTGGCTGCGCCGGGCTGCTGATGGTACTGCCTGGCTTGCGTCTGTACTGCCATGTACCGCTGCAGTACCTCGAGGAGTTCATGTCCACCCGGCTGGGGGTGAAGCGTACCGCCGAGGTGGTGGCGGCGTCGCAGCGTACCGCCCCGGACGGCCGCCTGTACTACGACACACAGACCCGTGTCAAGTCCTTTGCCTCCCGCAACCAGCTGGCCGTCACGCAGGCGGAGATCGATGAGGGGTGAGCCTTGCCCGCCTTCTTCTGCAAGGTGGCTGGCGGGGGTGCAAACTGGTGCCACCCACTACACCTTGCGCTCCGCCTGCTCGTGTGCGGCACTCTCAGCCAACCGCACGGGCACGAGGCGCACGCGCGCCTGCCACCGCGCAGCCGCGCCCCGCTCACACTCGCCGCCGCCCGCTGCTCACGTGCCGCGGCGTGCAGGGTGGTGCTGGAGTGGGACCGCCGCTACCTGGCCGTGCTGGGCGTGGCGGGGCGGCGGCTGTACGAGTTCCGCCTCCAGACCTCCAACTCCGCCTACGAGGCCGACGCCGACCGCCTGCTCACCATCGCCACCTCATTCCGCTGCAGAGACGTGTGAGGCGGCTGCGGCGGCGGCGCCGCTGCCGGCGTGGCAGCGCCTGCCTCGCATCTGCCCCTTCTAGCCACCCTGAAACGAATGATGATTTCCCAGCCGCTGTTCTGACCCCTGAGTGTCTGCCGCGCCCCCGGCTGAACTGTGAATGCCCCGTGGCACAACGTCCATAGCGTGGGAGGTGCAGAGCAGCATGCCAGCCTAGGTGGTTGCATGGTTGCTGTGCCATTTACAGCAGGCAGCGCCCGCTTATGAGCAAGCAGATGCAGCTTGGGCAGGACCTAGGGAATCCAATGTAGTGACCGATCTAGACGCGTGGGTTGGTGAGGCTCTGTGTGTTAGGGAGAGGCATACTGCCAGGCATGGGTATGGCACGGCGGGTCCAAGTCAGAACGTACTTTGCTTGTCTGGAGCCGGGCATGAAATGAGTCGGGAGGAAAAAATGGGTCAAAACCCGGTCTGTAACCGCGCTTGTGCTGAGCGGCCCGCAGGCGGGCAGGCAGGGGGCGCTGCCAAGCGCCTCCCGGCTGCAGGCACCGGGGGGCCGCCGGCGCCGCATGCTGCGCCCCCGCTACTGCTGCCCGCCGGCAAAGCTGCCTGAGGAGCTCGGCTTGCTCTTCATCGGCTGCTGCTGCCCCTGCTCCTGCTGCTGCTGCTGCTGCTCCTTTGGCTGCTCCTCTGCCACGTCCCCGGTGTAGGCATCGTCTTTGCCGCCACCCAGCTTCTCCTCGATCTGCCCGCACCGCCTTGGCCGCGGCCCCCTCCTCATCCTCCTCCCCCTCCCCTCCCATCGACGCCGCCACATCGTCGCTGCCGCCGCCCACCATGGCGTTTGCGGCAGCAGCCCCCGCCGCCGCCGCCGCCGCCCCCGCCGCCATCGCCAGCTCTAGCTCGCCGCCCAGCGCGGTGGCGGCGGCCGCCACGGCGGCCCCCGCCGTGCCCGCGGCGCCCGCCGCGGCCACCGCGCCGCGCCCCAGCGCCGCCATCGCCGACGCCGCCTTGCGCTGGTACTCTATTTCGTCGTTCTCCGCTTCCGCCTGCAGCTCCGCATCCCGCAGCTCCCGCTTGAGCTCATCGTACTTCATCATCAGGTCCTGCCGCCGCCCGGTGAACTGGGAGGGGAAGAAGCCGGGGAAGTAGCGCTGGATGAAGCCAAAGATGAGGACGTGGCCCTGCAGGCGGTACAGGCAGGCGGTACAGGCAGGCGGTACAGGAGGTCAAGGCGGGGACAGCAGGGCGGCGGTGGTGGATGGACAGGTGGCTGGGCTGGCAGCGGGCAGCAGGCAGGACAAAACGGCACTACGACAGGAGCAGAGCTGGGGCCGACAAGGTACTGGTCAGCACAGGCCGGCCGGCAGCGCCAGCTCTGCATCGGGAGCAGGCGCAGCGGCCCAGGGACCCACCACGGGCGTGAGGGGGATTATGAGGATGATGGTGAAGGGCACAAAGGCCAGCAGGTCGCGCACGGTGCGCCGCAGCGCTTGCACCTCCCGCGGCTTCAGCGTGCCGCCTGCAGGGCCCACGGCGCAGGCACGCGGCAGCACGGCTGGGGGGAGGGTGCGGGCTGGGCAGCAGGCCGGGCAGCGCCTGCAGCTGCGCCGCCGGCCCAGGCCGAGCGAGCAAGCGTGCGCCCTGGCGCCTGCCTCGGCAGCGGCAGCATCGCCAACGCCGCCGCCAGGAAAAAGGCCGCGGCAGGCGCGGCGCGACTCACCCCGCACCGCGCGCCAGAACAGCTTGCCCGCTGATCCGATGTCAGAGAACAGCAGCTTGACGCCGCGCACGCCAAACAGAACGCCATCCACAATCTTCACCACCCCCTCCCGGATCTGAACGGGGTAGAAAGGAAGGGGTAGAAAGAGAGGCGGGGTGGAGCGTGTGGCAGCGGATGTGGCGATGGGTGGAGGCAGCGCAGGGCAGGGGTGGGGGCGCCGGGGCGGGGCTACGGCAGGTGGAGCGTGGCAGGCGCGCAAAGTGCCCTTCCTCCCAGGGCAGGCCACGCCACCACAGATCCTGCTTGCCTCCCAGCCGCCAACGAATCAAGCCGCCCACCACCCGCCCTCCCACCTCCCCGCTACCCCGCCAGGGCCCCAACCTGCCCGCCAACCGCCCTCCCACCTCCCCGCACCACCTCCCCAGCCAGGGCCTCACCTGCAGCTGGACCTTGACCAGGCTGAAGCCGGTGCCGCCAAACACCTCGGTCTCGCCGATGCCCAGGCGCATGCGCAGGTCGGGCACGTCTGTGGCCAGCCTGGACAGCTCGGCGTCGTCGATGAACAGCGCCTCCTCCGCCTCCACCGCCGACGCCATGCCCGCCAGCTGCTCGTCCAGCAGGCGGAACTCTGCGGGGGGCGGCGCGGGCGGCGGTTGCGTGCTGATGCGCGCGCGTGTGTGTGTGTGTGTGTGTGTGTGTGTGTGCGGATAGAGCACGCCAAAGGGTGTGTGCAAGTGAGTGAAGGTGGGGCACGGCACAGGATATGCATACGCAGAATGGATGGCACCCTCAGCCCCCACTCATCGAGCGGCTGGAGCCACGCAAGTCGCCCCAGGCCCGCCGCGCCCGCCCGCGCACCTGCCACCAGCAGCGCCACCTCGTCGCTGCTGCCGCGCCGGCTCAGCGCCAGCTTCACCTCCCCCTCGCTCAGCCCCTTGGCGCTGCTGTCCCCCACAATGTCGCGCGCCTCGTCCTCCAGCGCCCCGCACACATACTCCATCTCAAGCTGCAGCGTGCGCACCTGCGGGGGTGAAGAAAGCAGATAGGGGCGAAGTCAAAACCAGGGGCGAAGTCGAAACCAGGGGCGAAGTCGAAACAACAACACCAACGGCAGGAGCGGTGACAGCGGCGCGGTGGACAAGGAAGCGAACGCACAGCAGCAGCAGCATGGTGAGCTGGGGCTGTGGGTAGGGGTGGGGGCGAGAGAGCAGGGAGCGCCTAGGGTGCAGAGCGTCGGCGGCGCCGCGGCAGCCTACGCCAAGACGCGGCAGCGAGCAGCGGCCGCAGCGGCAACACCAGCGGCGGCAGCAGCGCGCCATGCAGCAGCATAATCAAAAACTGGTGTCTATGCCCGCGCCCGCTCACCGCCAGCGCCTTGGACAGCGCGGCGATGGCGTTGTCCATGTCCCGAAGCTCGCTGGCCATGCGGGCCCTGCCCTGTATCCCCGCCTTGCGCAGCCGGCTCTCCCGCGCCTTGCTCGCCTCCTGCAGCTGCTTCTCCAGCGCGTCCAGCTGCAGGTTGAGCTGCTGCACCGCCTGCTTGCGCTGCTCCTCCGTGCTGGTGGTGGGCAGCGGCAGGCCAAAGGGCGAGGCGTCGCGGCCCAGCGCCTGCCCGGGCGCGCCGTTCAGGCGGTTCCACAGCCCCTTGGCCCACACCGCGCCTGCGGGGGTGCACGCGGGCAGGCGGGAGGCAATAGGTTTGGTGGCGGTGCCGCGCTCGGGGCTGGGGGGCGGAGGCCGGCACCAGCCCAGCCCTGGCAGTTAGCGGGCAGCCAGCAGCAGGAAGCGGAGCGGCAACGGGGCTAGCAGTGGGGCAGGCATCGGGAGCGCGTCAGGCGCATTCCAGGCAGCGCGGCGGCACGCACTCGTCTTGAGGCCCTGCACCACCCCCTCCGGGCTGGTCTGCTTGACACGCGCCACCGCGGGCTGCAGGCGCCGCGCCACAAACTGCTCCGCCGCCTTCTCCGCCTTCACCAGCCGCTCCGACAGCGGCGCCTGCGGCGGGCGGTCGCCTTGGTCCACACTGCTGCCCGCCACGCCGCCGCCGCCGCCGCCCTCGCCAGGTTCCCCGGGTGACCAAGGGATGGACAGGCGGAACCGGGCGTTGCGGGCGTCGATGGCGGCGTGGGCCGCCGCCTCGCTGGTAAAGGGCAGGTGCGAGACCTCCACCGCCGCACGCTGCGCCAGCTCGTCGTACAGCGCCGCCACGCGCTGCTCCAGCTCGGCCGCCGCCGCCTTGCCCGCCTCCTCCCGGAACAGCCGGCTGAAGTCGTAGGAGCAGGCCTTGAGGGCGCGCAGCCCCGCCTTGAGCTGCTCCGCCGTGAGCTCCATCTCCGCCACCACCTCCACCGCCGCCTCCAGCCGCTGCGCCTCATCCGCCTCGGCCGCCGCGGCTGCTGCCACCGCGTCTGCGGAGCCGTTGCCCTCTTCCGGGGCGGCTTCCGGCGGCGGCGGCGGCGGCTGGTACACAGGCGTGGGCTCCACCACCAGCGCCTCGGCTCGCAGCAGGTTGCGGTACAGCTTGCGCAGCTGGATCATGCTTTCCAGCCGCGCGCCGCGCTCGTCGCTCTTGGCCGGCTCCTCACTGACTGGGGCCGGGGCCGCGGAGGGCGTTGCCGCGCGTGGGGCGCGGCACGGCCGCCTGCAGGCCGTGGTGGTAGGTGTTCGGGGCACGAGGGTGCACGGCGGGCGGGCGGCACCGGCAGCACCCAACAACCGGGTGCAGTGCACTGGCAGCAGGTCCGGAAGTGGCAGCTGAGATGCATGCGGATTGTGTCCTTGCCTGCTGCTGGTTGCTGGGCTGGTATGCCACACTGGCCGTGCGTTGGCCGCCCGCCGCTGGCAGCCGGTGGCGGCAAATGCTTCGCTGCCTGCATTGGCGGCCAGCTGCTGCCGGCCGGCTCTGATGCACCTGCGGGCGGTGGTGGGACCGACGGGCGATGTGGGAAGGCGGCAGGCGGTGGGGGAAGTGTTGTTGGAGAGGCAGCCCAGCAGGCTGGCACCAGCGTGCTGCACCTGTGGGGCGCCTGCAGTCGGGCAGCGATCGTGCTGGGCCTCCCAGGCGCGCCGCGGATGGCCCCGCAGGCCGTCATCGCTGGGTTGGCCAACGAGTCGAGAGGTCGGGGGTGGGGGCAGCTGTGAGGAAAAGGGGTGTCCACCACTGCAATCCCTGCCTCCTGGGGGATGTCGTGCGACGAAATGCACCGCTGCAGCGATGTCCCCGCCCACACTCGTCCTGCCGGAGTACTGGCCTGCCGCTTCGAGAGGCGCCCTCGCGACCCCTGCGACCCCCGATCAGCGAACCCTGCCTACCAGCAGAGCGTGTGCACTGCAGGGCCCCAGCCACACTCACACTGCACAGCCGGGCTCCGCAGGGCGACAGGCGTCTGAAGAGGCAAGCAAGGTGGTAGCCGGCACTCTCGCTGCTTTATTGGGGCGCAGCGGCCAGCAGGCAGGGCAGGAGCCAGGCCGCTCCCGCCTCACCGCCGTGGCGCCGCCGCGCCGCCGCCGCCGCGCAGGGCCCCCGCGCCGCCGCCATGTCCACCGCCGCGCGCAAGCGGCTCATCCGCGACTTCAAGCGGCTGCAGCAGGACCCGCCGGAGGGGGTGAACGCGTCGCCGCAGGCGGAGAACATCATGCAGTGGAACGCCATCATCTTTGGGCCCGACGGCACCGTCTGGGATGGCGGCGTGTTCAAGCTGTCGATGGAGTTCTCGGAGGACTACCCCAACAAGGCGCCCGTGGTCAAGTTCAGGACCCGCATGTTCCACCCAAACAGTGAGCGGGGCCGCTGCCGCATGCCATCGCTCGGGCTCAGGCAGCCAAAGCCCTCCTGCGTTCCTCACACCCTCTTGTCTCACTCCCTCGCCTCACACACACCATACACAGCATTGTACACAGCATTGTACACAGCATTGTACACAGCATTCCCGTGTTGCTGCAGTCTACGCGGACGGCGGCATCTGCCTGGACATCCTTCAAAACCAGTGGTCTCCCATCTACGACGTCTCCGCCATCCTCACATCCATCCAGTCCCTGCTGTCAGACCCCAACCCCAACTCCCCCGCCAACTCCGAGGCGAGCGCCTGCTGCCGCGCTGGGGCCTGCTGCCGCCAGCGCATGGCTGTGTGGCAGTGCTGGCGGTGGCCTGCTGCCTGTTGGGGGCGATGCTTGCTCCTCCAACGCGTGCTGGCAGGCTGGGATGCCTGCTGGGCTGGTAGCGTGCATTGAAGCCGCAATCTGATGAGCTGGCTTCTGAGCGCGTGCTGTGTACTCCTGGGCTGTGCTGCTGTACCGCAGGCTGCACGGCTGTACAATGAGGACCGCAAGGAGTACAACCGGCGGGTGAAGGCGGTGGTGGAGGCCAGCTGGGCGGACGACGGCGAGGATGAGGATGAGGAGGGAGAGGAGGAGGCATAGCCCGCTCGCTCCACGCGGCGTCCCTGCAGCCCCTTTGATTTCCGGCTCAACCCCCTGCCTCAGCCTTTGGGCCTCTGTACCTCGCCCAGGCCCACCCTCTGTACCATGTAGCCGGTTCCGCTGCTGTACCCCCACTCCCACCCCCCTTGGATACCTTCCTCAACTCCCCTGCTGCTCGCTGCCCTCCTGCTGGCCCCTCCTGCCGAACCCTCGTCCGCCAACTCCTCTGCCCAACTCCGCTGCGCACTCGTATTATTCCTCCAGGCTCCAGATTCACAGATTCCTGTAAAACAATCTGTGCGCTCTGCTTGCTCCAGGGCTGGGCTGGCAGCAGCAGGCCGAGCTCCCGGGCAGAAGTGGAGGCGCGAGGACACCGGTGCCGCACCCCGGGCAGCTGCCTCCAGCCCAGCCCCAGCCTAGCCCTTGAGCGTCCAGATGCTGCCCCGCGAGCTGCACAGCTCCTTGACCACCCGCGAGTAGAGCGCGTCGCTGACGCCGATGCCCCGCGCCTTGGCCGCCTCCACAATGTCGCTGCGCTTCAGCTGCTCCTGATCTCGCAGCAGCTCGATGACCACGTCGCTGCGGAGAGGGCGGCAGCAAGGGCGCGCAGGGTGTGAGGGCGGGAGCGGGTGGGGGCGGGGGTAGTGGCCGGCGGCGAGCAGGGGTAAGAGTGCTGGCAGCGTGAGCGACACAGCAGGGCCCGCCGCCGCCGGGGAAGCCAGCAAGCAAGCTTGGCGGCCGCGGGCCGCGGGTGGCGCCAGGAGGCAACGCACCGCAGCGGGTCCAGCGCCGTGTTGCCCAGCCGCGTGGGAAAGTAGGATTTGCGCAGGTGGGTGATCTGCAGCGCCGGGGTGGCAGGTGGCAGGTGGGCTGTTGACATCAGGCCCCAGCCCACAACGGCGACGATGCGCCCAGGCAGGCGCAGGCGGCAGGCAGGCAGGGCCGGCACCGGGCAGCCCAGGCATCGCGGCAGGCAGGCGGCGGGCGCCGGCGCACCTCCCCGCTGGCCAGCACGGCCTGGTGCAGCGCCGCATCCGAGGCGCCCTCGGCCAGCGCCTTGACCGCGGCGCCGCCCTGCCGCGCCAGCATGCCCCGGATGGCGTCGATGTTGACGACCTGCGGCGGCGGCGGGCAGAGGCAGGCAGGCAGGCAGGCGATGTGATGCGTCAGTCGATGGGGTGCTTTGGCAGGGTGCCGGCGGCGGGCAGCCAGGGGATGGGGTGAGTGTGAGGTCGGGTCGATAGGGCGCGTCGCAGACGGGTGCGACGGCAGGCGGTGGCGCACAGGGTAGGGCGTGATAGAGTTGGGAGTTGGCCGAACAAGAGCCCGAAGCAGCACCACATGCTTCGTCAGCCCGCTCTCCCCCACCTGCGCCTGTTTGAGCAGTACCATGGTGCATGCCACGATGGCGGGCTGCACCTCCTCGGGCACCGCCGCCCCCGCCTGCTGCTGGCCGTCGCCGCCGGCGGCGCGGCCCGCCGCCGCCGCCCCCGCGGCCGCGGGCTTGCCAAACTCCTTGCCCGCAGTGCCTCCCCCCGCCCAGCTCGCCGGCTCCTGGCCTTGCAGCGAGCTGGAGCCTGCACAGGCGGCGGCAACGGCGGCTCAAGGCACTGCCCACCAAGAGATGAAAGACGCTGGCGCCGCCGCGGCTCCCGGGTACATACGATGCATGCGCTGGGCTGGGCTGCTGAGCGGGCGGCTGAACTGGCAGCCGACCTGGCACTATGGCATCTAGGTACTGCTCCCTGCTCAGCGTGACCCCCACATCCGGCTTGTTGTCCGCGCTGACCAGCTTGGACCACACCGTCTGGGCCAGGTCTGCAGCAGGGGCAGGGGCAAGTGGCGGCAGGCCGCGCGCCGTGGTCCAGTTCAGGCGGGAGAGTGCAGCGAGCCGGGGAGGGCCGGCCTGGGGATCGCCCGCTCCCAGCTTGCCTGCGCGCGGCTGACCGCCAACGCACCGCACACACACGCACACTCGCACACACAATGCCACCCACCCGAGGCGCCTCCATGGTAGTCTAGTGCCACCCACTGGTCCGCCTTCTCCTGCTCCGCCAGGTGCGCATACGACTTGAGCCGCGCCTCCGCCTGCTGCTCCGTCTCCCGCCGCTTCACCTGCACGCCGGCAGGCCGACACATGCACGCGGGACGTCGCGTGCGGCGGCGCCAGCGGCTCTGGCTTCTGCCCTAGCTGGAGCGGAGCGGCGGGGCGTCCTCCTCCGCGCGTGCACGGCTGGCGTGGCGCCAGCACAGCCAGCCTGCAACGGTGGGGAGGAGCTGACGTGGCGCACCTGTACCGTCAGCTGCAGCAGCTCCGGCTGCTTCTGGTCCTCCTCCTCCCCACCATCCTGCTTCTTCCGCGCCGCCGACTGATCCTTCTCCTTGTCCAGGTGGGCCAGCGAGGGCCGCAGCTGTAGCGCCTTTATGTATGGGCACGCGGGGCAGCGCAGACGGGCGGACAAGGCAGGCAAAGCTCAGCAGGCAGGCAGGCAGGCAGGCAGGCAGGCAGGCAGGCAGGCTGATAGCTCACAGGCGGCAGAATGTACAGCTGCGGCAAGAGGGCGGGGAGTCCGCAGCAGCCATACGGAAGCCACCCAGCGACAGAACAGAGAGCAGCGGCAGCGGCAGCAGCACACCTCGTCTATTGGGAGCAGCATGAGGCGATCCTCCTCCACAAACCCCGCCGCAAACGCGGTGCGCTGCTCCAGCCGGGCGCTTTGCAGCGTGATGGCTGAGATCTTCCTGCAGGAAGGGTCAGCCAGCCAGCAGCGTAGACGGGAAGATCACCCAGGGCGGCCAGTACCATGCAGCGCAAATGGCCTGGCCAAGCTGGCATGCTGAGACGTGGGACAGGCAGCCGGTGCGCCGGCCACAAGCGCGCCGCGATGGGCGCCACGCGGGATCGTCGCTGCGGCAGGCGGCGGCGGCCACGGCGTGCCTGCTGGGCTCCGCATTGCCGTTGTAATTGCGGCTATTCGTCTCCAGCGGCACTTCACACTGCAGCTTTTTAACCTGCACCCCAGGCAGCACCAGGTTATGGCAAGGCATTGAAGGCAGCGGGCGGGCGGCGGGCAAGGGTAGGGGGCTTCGGCAGCGAACAAAGCGGGACGGCGGAAATGCCGGGCTGCGGCCGTGTGCGCCCTTCGCAGGCCTTGCTGCTGCACTTGCTGCCTGTCCCTGACGAGTGACAGTTTGCCCTGCAAGCAGGCCACCCACCTTGGGCTTGAGCTTCACATTCTCCAGCCCAACTCGATCGGTGTGGTACGGGCGCCAGGGCGGGCGCAGCGGGAACTGCAGCAGGAAGGTCTGCAGCAGGACGGAAGCCACAAGCAGGGCTCGGGATGTGCACCGTGTCGCTCACGCGTGCTGCCAAGGATGCCTACTGAAGGCTGCGAAAGACCGGTAGGCTGGCAGGGCACCGCAGCCACCAGGCAGCACCGCCGCCGCCGCCGCCGCCCGTCTCGCCTGTGTGCCCTGCCCAAGCTCTCCCTGCAGCAGGTAGACGTCCAGCTCCCTCACTATCTTGTCGTCCTCCCCGGGCAGCCCGTGCGTCTCTGTTGGCACCACAGTGGTGCTGTCCGGCAGCACGGGGGGCGCCATGCGGCAAGCCCCTGCAGCAGCCTCGTGCTACAGGCTGCCTGTAATGGAAGCTGTGAGTTTGCGTGCTGCAAACGCCCAGCAGGAATGCAACGAATGAAGCAGGGCGGCGCTGGGCTCGGCGCTGTGCAGCGAATTCGGACAGTGCAAATTCATCCGAAGATTGCAGCCCCTTTGCCTCTCGGCGTCGGCACAGTGAGCTGGCAGGGCGCGAAAATGCATACAAGAGAGGCCTGCACACCCCCTCCAGGCTGATCACAGTGGACACCCCGATCGTTCATCGATTTCCGGCCATAAGGCGCGCCGATCACATACATTGGCAGCAGGGGCTGAGGACTGTCTGGGCCAGGGCACGCGGACTAGCAGCACGCTTTTCAAGGGCACTGCAGCAGGCTCCAGGAGATTGGCAGCAAGGTGCCAAACCCGCCTGCTCCCTCGCACGTTGCTGCCCTCTCCTGGCTGCCGCTGGTACCCTCGAGCACGGGGTTGCTGCCGGCAAGCATGGGTGCATGCTCTGAGGCGCCCGGAGGAGCGCTGTTGTGTGGCAGGCGCTGCCCACTCCGCCCCGCCACTCCGCACGTGCCGTCGCACTGCCTTGCAACTGCCCCGGCCAACTTGCTGCTGTCCATGCTCCCCTGGCCGCAGCTCACTGCATAGTCCGCAACCCAGCACCTGCGTGGCGCGGCGGCAGGCCGAGCAGCAGCTGCAGCGGCTGCACCACAGCCGCGGTAGCAGGCGCGGGTCATGGCCGCACGCCAGCAGCCGCTGCCGACGGCCTGGGACTCCTCCATCCGCTCCCCCGCGCAGCGCTACCTGTCGGTAGATGGCTGCAGGGTGAAGTACGTCGGCCCCGGCAGCGACGACCGCGACGCGGCGGCGGTACGGGCCAACCACCCCGTCCCGCCCGACTGCCCGCTGTTCTATTTCGAGGTGGAAGTGACCAGCCGGGGGCGGGACGGATTCATAGGTGGGAGGGCAAGGCGGTGGAGGCTGAGCGCAGTCGCAGGCCGCCCCCCTGCTCCTGTCTACACGCAGCAGGTGGCCTCCCGTGCACCCACCCGCTGGCTCACGCTTTTCCGTTGTGCGACCGCCCCGCAGGCATCGGCTTCTCCACCGCCGACGTGAAGCTGGACCGGCTGCCCGGGTGGGAGCCCCACAGCTACGGGTACCACGGCGACGACGGCCACGCGTTCAGCGGGCGCGGCACGGGACGTGCCTACGGGCCTGTGTACACCACAGGCGAGCGGGAGGGGCAGCCTTGAAGGGGGCATCGCCTGGTGCTGGTCAAGGTTGTGTGGGTGGTGGGGTGGGGGCGTGGAGGGGTGGACGGCAAGGGACGGGCTGGGCAAGACGAGAAGAGAAGGCGAGGCAGGCGCCAGGGGGCACAGCAGCTTGGGCTGCATGCTGGCGTTGCGCACGCGTGGCTGTTGACGGCGTCCCCTCCTGCCGTTCCACCGGCCCCGCCCTCCCGGCTGCAGGCGACTGGATCGGCGTGGTGTTCAACCGGGTAGAGCGCACCATCACCTTCACCAAGAAAGGCTATGACCTGGGTGCGCGGCTGCTGCGTGACTGTGTGTGGGGGGGTGTTGAGCCAACAGGCGGGCGGGCAGGCAGGCTGGCGGGCAGCCATGTGCCCTGCGCCCTGCGCCTTGCGCTGTGCGCTGCCCTGTGCCACGCCCCTAGCCACGCACAGGCAACCCACGCCCCCTCTGCTTCCAGGCGTGGCGTTTGAAGGGGTCACCGAGGAGCGGCTCTACCCTTCCGTGGGCTTCCGCACGCCAGACGAGGAGGTGAGGGGCAGGCGCTCAAGAGGCGCCACAGAGGGTGCTGCCTGGTTTAGGTGGTGGCTGGCTGGCCGGCTG
The DNA here is from genome assembly GCF_000147415.1 of Chlorella variabilis. Lineage (NCBI taxonomy): Eukaryota > Viridiplantae > Chlorophyta > Trebouxiophyceae > Chlorellales > Chlorellaceae > Chlorella > Chlorella variabilis. Next base: position 428,146 of record NW_005435084.1, on the reverse strand, counting down.
GCTGGCCCCAGTCCCCGTGCCCTGCCACCCTGTCTCCCTGCCCCCATCCACATCCCCATCCTCCCAGCGAGCTCATCCCTTGCCATCATCCCTGCCCCCGTGCTCCTCCTCCACGGCCTCCCCTACAGATTGTGGCCAACTTTGGGACCGACCTGGCGGCGCGGCCCTTCAAGGGTGACCTGGCCTGGATCAAGGCAGAGGCCAGCCAGCGCCTCTACTCCTCCGTGCTTTCCACCACCGTGCCACGGTCCTCCAAGGTGTGTGTGTTGTATGTCTGTGGTGGCGGCGGTCGTGGTGGTGTGAGTGCAGTTGGGCAACAGACTGTGCGCGTGTGTGGCGTGTGGTGTGGCGAGGCCCGCCGCCCTGCAAACTGGCTTCGCTGGCATTGCTGCATTTATCACTCATCCTGCCCTGGTGCTGCCTGGCGCGCTGCCACAGGGCCAGAACGTGATAGGGGAGCTTGTCTTTGGCTACCTCCAGCACCACGGACACTGGGACACGGCGGCGGCGGTGGCTCGCGACGTTCTGGGCGGGTCCGCGGCGGTCAGGCAGCAGGACGTGCAGGACATGCAGGTGGGGTGCGGGGGTGGGAGAAGGCTCGGCCCTGGCTGGAGGCGTGGGGTGGCGGTGACAGAGTGGGCACAGGGAGGCCGGCGGCCCCGCATGCGCCGAGTGGGCTCGACGCCACACTGCAGCGACATTTTTTGCCGCTGCACATCCTCCATGCGCCCACACTGCACCCGAAGCAGCCCCAGCACACCCGGCTGCCCCGCCTGCACCTTCCGCCGTGCCTGCCACAGGTGCGGCAGCAGATTGGAGAGCGGGTGGAGGCGGGGGACGTGGATGCTGCGCTGGCGCTGACGGAGCAGCTTGCGCCCGGCCTGCTGGCCGCCAGCCCCCGCATCCACTTCCGCCTGCAGTGCCAGAAGTTTGCAGAGATGGTGAGGCGGGGCGCGGTCGGGTGTGCCCCATACACACACCGCGGCGTTGCCTGTTGCCGCCTGTAGCTCGGCAGCTCGCGCTGGCCAGGCTCCACAGCTGCCGCTGCGCTGGTGGCGTGCGTGAGCTGTTTGGCCCCGCCATGTCTGCCTGTGCACAGATCAAGGCGGGGCAGGTGGCCGAGGCGATAGAATACGGGCGTGCCCATGTCGTGCCCCTGGCGTCTCCCAGCGACAGCGGTACCGCGGCGGCAGCTGACCGAGAGCTGCTGGAGGATGCCACTGCGCTGCTTGCGTATGATGACCCCACGACCGGGCCCACGGGTGCGTGGGGCTGGGCCAGGCTGGTGGGCTGGCTGGCTAGCTGAGCGGGTTGGCCCGACCATTGATGCGCTAAAGGGCTTGTGGTACGCGGTGGATTGATATGACCAACGTGCCCCGTGCTGTCTTGGGTTGCCTGCAGGCTACATGCTGCTGCCCTCACACCGCTCCGAGCTGGCAGCGACGCTGAATCGAGCCATCCTGGCGCACAGCGGCCGCAGCGAGGACTCGGCGTTGGAGGCCATTGCGCGGCAGGCGTCGGCGGCGCTGCAGGTGTTGCGCTGGGCTTTGGAGCGTGGAGGATTGGGCAGCCTGGGGCTGTGCTGGCTGAGCTGTGGAGTTCTGTTGTTTTGTTCCACTGAGCACAACCCTCCACCATGCCCCGGTTTGTGCAGGAACTGAAGCGGAGCGGCAACCCCGCGGCGCAGCTGCTCGACCTGCAGACGCTGTTGCAGCAGGGGGCGCCGCCGGCGGCGGGCGGCAACTGAGCGGCCGCCTTTGTCTTGATCGCCTCGTACACTTAGCAGTTGTAAGGCATCGGTAGTCAGTTTTCTCGCAGCTCAACAGACGAACCCCACCGATCGAGCAGATTGCGATCAGCGGGGCGATCAGCCCACACAGCTTGACCCCGCGACACCTGACAGCGATGCTGGGTACTTTACAAACGTGTGCATAGCCGTTGCGCGCCGGCGGCCGGCGGGTGAGGGTCATTGGGCGGGGACGACTTCCAGGGCATGGGACTGCTTGTAATTGCATTAGCATGTCATGCATAGCAATGAGAGGCCCACCAAAGCACCAATGGCCCCGATTTCGACCCTCGTTCGCCGACTTTCCAGCCAAGCCTCCGCGGATTAGGCTGGCCCCGTTCGGGTCGCCGGCATGTTGATTAGGCTTGCGCGCCCGCCAGAACACCCGCCATCAGGCACCCAGGGTGGACAGGCCGCGGAGCCGGGCGCGCCGCAAAATAGTTCTGACCCAGAACCCGGGGACACCAGGCAGCAAAACGCAACGCAACAGCTGGTGACGGGTGGCGCAGCTGAGGCCGGGCTGCGGCCAGCCCGCACTCCATGGCCGAAAACAGCGAGGCAGATGCAGTGGCGGGCATCCCCCTGGCCGAGGGCGGCGAGGCCCACGAGGTTGTCTCGGAGCTGCCGGCGGTTGGGGAGGAGCAGCAGGCGGTAGAGGGCGTGGTGCACCACGCCAAGGATGGCGCCTACGACGCCGACGCGGCGGCGGCGCACCTGGCAGCCGCGGGACACCTGGCGGCCGACGCCTACCAGCAGCACGCGGAGCACTACGCCTACTACCAGCAGCACCCGGAGCACTACCAGCACCACCACAGCGACGGGGAGTCAGAGGAAGCAGACCCCAACGCGGAGACGGGGCTCTTCATCCCTGGCTCTGAAGTGGACGGTGAGCCACGGCTGCTGCCCTGACCTGGACTGTCGCTCCCCCGCCCCATGCCGCACCTCGGCAGGCTGCCAGCCAGCAGTTTGGCAGGAACGGCGTATGGACGCACTGCGGACAGCAAGCATGCACACCCGGCGGCTGGGTCCCAGCATTGGTGGCACGTGGCGCCCATGCGCGCCGTCGTGGCTGGCACCTCGGAACCTTCCCGCCTTCCCCCGCCGCCACCCATGAGCCCGAACCCTCCCCACGCCACCCCTCCGTGCAGCAGAGACGCCCCAGCAGCTGACCGTGGCTGATGTGGACGCCATGGCTGTGCACCCCGAGGGGGAGTGGACTGCGGAGCAGGAGCATGAGCTGGTGCAGGTCATCACAGATGAGCACTACCGAGCGGTGAGCTGCTGGCTGGGCACAGCCTGCTTTCTGCTTTACTGTGTCACAGTCTGCATGGCATAAGTTCCTGCGAGGAAGTTGCAGCAACAGATGCGCGGCCAGCGCATGCAGGTGGAGGGGTGGTCTTGCGCCAGCGCTCGAGGCACACACACACGCTCGCCCACCCCACCGCCCCTGCCTCTGGCCTGCTGCAGGAGAAGATGGGGGCCCCATGGGCGGCCTGGAGTGTGGCCCAGAACCGGTTTGCGCCCGTGGCCGCCTACACCAAGCGCACCATCCGCGACGTGCGGCAGAAGGTGAAGGAGAAGCTGTCGCTGCCCGAGGTGGCGGCGGCGGCGGCGGCAGGTGAGCATCTTCTTGCAAAGCGCGCGGAGCCTTCGCTGCCAGGGCTGCCCTGGATTTGGCTTGATGTGGCGGGGCGTGCCTCGGCTCCCATCTTCAGCCTGCCAATGTTTTTCGCCTCGACCCGCCGCGCCCTCAACACTCCTGCCCGCCGGCCGGCCTCCCTGCCTCGCTCGCAGCCATGGCGCATCATGAGGGCGACGCGCAGCAGGCGGCGGCAGCAGCCCACCACGAGGGCGCCGACGGCGCCGCCGCGGGCGCCGACAGCGCCGCCGCCGCCGCCGCTGCAGCAGCGGCGCACGACGCGGCTGTGGGCACGGCCACGGGCCTGCCGCAGCACGCGCTGCCGCTGATGGATGGCCACCTGGTGGCCTCCTTGGGCTACCACCACCACCTGGCAGACCATCACATGCAGATGCAGACCCACATCACCACGGAACAGATGCACCAGGTGTGTGCGGCTGGCGGGTGGGGGGGGGGGGCTCGCCTGCGGAACAGGTCCCTGCTCCCTGCATGCTCCTCTTGCCCTGCTCCCACCGCTCCCCTGGCTCCCTGCCTGCGCCCCCACCCCTGGCCCCGCTCTCCCTCACCCCTGCTGCCTCCTCCTCCCGTGTCCCACGCCGTGCCCGCCCGCCGCCGCAGATGCACGCCCAGGTGCAGCAGATGACTCCCGAGCAGATGCACATCTACCACCAGCAGATGAGCGTGCTGAGCCAGTTCACGGTGGCACCCGGCCAGGTGGCGTACCCAGGCGCCGAGGGCGCGGCAGAGGGCCTCCCCGCAGACGCCGCCGCGGCAGCGGCAGCCTACCCGGCGGGCATCGACCCACACCTGCTCGCCCACCAGATGGCGGCAGTCGCGCAGTCGCCCTTCCCCATCCCGCTGCCCGTGGCCTCGCCCGCGGGCGCCGGCACCACCACCACCAACCCGCGCAACGACCGCCACTTCTGGAAGGAGCACGAGCAGCAGGAGCTGCTGCGGCTGGTGGCCGACCAGGCGTACCGCCAGAGCGTGCTGGGTGCGTGACGGGCGTGGCACACCGCCGGGGCCGCACCGCGGGGCCCGGCGGCCCCGTGCCGGCCCCGTCGTGGCGCTGCCGCGGTCCTGCCGCAGCCCTGCCGCGGCTCAGCGCATGCCGGAAGCCCTGCGCTCCCGCACCTCAACCCGCCACTGACTTCATCGTCCACCCCACCCCTCACCCCACCACCACACCCCACCCACCCGTTCGCCCCATGCAGGCATCAGCGAACTGAATTGGGACGCCATCGCTAAGCATCTGGGGCGAGGCAAGCGCTCGGTGCAGCGCAAGTACGACAACCTCAAGGGCTCGCTGTCGCACGGCCCCCCCGGTGCGCGCCCGCCAGGCTTCCTGCGCCCGCGCCCCCTCGGCCGCCGCCTGCTGCTGTTGCTTCTTTGCCTGTTGTGTTTGTGGTCTGCATGGATAGCCCAAGGCACTGGGAACACAGACCCCTGCGCTGCTGCCTGCTGGCTGCGAGCAACACTTGCTGTGCTGCCAGCTGCCAGCTGGGCCCATGCACGCCGCCGCCGGCCGGCTGCCTGGGCTTGCCTGGGCTAAAGCTGGGGGACTTCAGGGCTCAGCGGCATACGTCTGATCCTGTACGCGGCCCTGTTGTGCGCTGCCCCCCCGCAGGCGCCGCCCCTTTGCCGCTGAACGACGGCAAGAAGTGGAGTGCCGAGGAGGTGACGGAGCTGCTGGCCCTGGTGGAGGATGAGAACTACCGGCGGCAGCGCCTGGGCCTGGAAAAGGTGGGCTGGAGAGGGGGCGGGGTGGTTTCTGTGGGGCGGTGGTGGCACAAGCTGTGGGCTGGTTTGTTGGGCAGTTGTGGCAGGAGTGGGGTGGCTGGGGGCTGGACTGCAGCAGCACTGCACTGGGCGGGAGCAGCATACATGCCGCCTTGTTTTGGCAGGGTGCTTGCTCACGGCCGTGGCTGCGGCTCCCCCGTCCCCGCAGGTGGACTGGCGAGTGTTTGGCCAGCACTTTGGGCGCAGCTACGAGAGCGTGAGCTACAAGTACTCGTATATCAAGAACACGGGGCGCACGGGTGGGTGGGGTGTGTGCCAGAAGAAGAAGAAGTAGAGGAACACGGGAGCGACCAGCGTCTGCGTGCCTGCTCCTCCTCCCCGCGGCGCCGGCGAGGCACGCGCCGCTGGTGTTGATGCGGCTGACGGCGCGGCGCGTGGCCTGTGTGTGTGTTGCAGGCCAGGAGGGCAAGGCCAAGCACGCCAAGGCCAAGCACGAGACTAGCTACAAAGAGATGGCCATCTATGCGCTGCAGCAGGTGGGTGGGCGCATGTGTGTGGGAAAGGTGGAGGGGTTGCGGCAGGCAGACCGGTGGTGGTGGTGGTGGTGATGGTGTGGTGGTGTGTGGGCGGTGCCAAACCCCTGGGACGGCGCAACCAACCCCTGCTGGGCAGGCCTGTCCCCTGCCTACAGCACCTGCGGTGCCTCGTGTGCCTAACCGCCGCGCCCCTGCCCTGCACTGACCGCGCGCACCTCATCGCCCCGCCTGCTTTCTTTCTTCTTTCCTCCTTCCTCTCCGCAGCTGGCGGTGAAGACGGGCGTGCCCGAGGGCACCAGCGGCCAGATCTGCGGCGAGATCATTCTCAACCCCGTCTTCCAGCCGCAGCTGGACACAGCCATCGTGAGCGGCAAGAAGACGCTGCAGAGGTGCGGGGCTGGCGGGCGTGGTGTGTGTGGCTGGTGTGTGTGTGTGTGGGTATGAATAGGTAGGTGGATGTGTGTGTGTGGTGGGTGGCCGAGAGTGCAATCAATGGCGGGAGGTGAGGGCTCCAGCCGACTTCTGGAAGGAAGGTGTCTGCCTGGCCTCCGCATGCTGCGGAGGAGGTTTCACGAGCCAACCCCCTGGCTGTGCTGCCCGCCTGGCCTGCCTCCCTCCTCGCCTGTCTGCAGGTGGAAGCACGGCGTGCGCAGCGCGCTCAACGCATTCCCCATGTTCACAAAGACAGGCGCGGTGCGCGACGGCGAGGTGGTGTGGCGCCTGGAGGAGACGGCGCTGCAGGCGGAGCAGGAGGCGCAAGCCGCGGTGAGGCGGCGTCGCGGGGCGCGGCAGCCCCGGCGGCGGCAGGGAGGACCCTGCTGGCCCTGGCTGCTGTCTTGCAAGCCGGCCGCTGCTGGCCACCCCCGCCGCCTCCTCTCTCCCGGCACCTCCCCCTTGCCGCCACCTCCTTTTCACATGCAATCTTCTGATTCCCTGCAGAAGCTGCACCGCTCCCGCAACAAGCCCATGTCGGGCGCGCAGCGGCGCAAGATGAAGAAGGTCACCGCGGAGAGCGGCGGGGAGGGGGAGGGGGAGGCGGAGGAGGGGGAGGCGGGGGAGGAGGCGGCGCACGAGGCGCTTGCATCCATGATGTCCAGCCAGGTGGGTGGCGGGTGACTGCTGCTGCTGGTGGTGGGCAGAAGGTGGGCTGCTGGTGTTGGGGAGAAGCGGGGCGGCTGGTGTGGGAGCAGTGGGGTGGCTGCTGGGGTGGGGTGTGCCTGCGGCGGGCGCGTGCCCCCTGCCTTGAAAAGGGTACAGGAGGCCCAGCCAGGTGGCGCGCCCTGACCAGCGCCTGCCCCTCGGCCCCACCTGCTTATCAGCGCCTGCCCCTCGCCCCCGCCGTGCCTGCAGCGCCCGCCCTCCGCCCGGCTGGCCTCCAAGCGCAAGCCGGGGCGGCACGCCGACTCGGACGATGATTACGAGGAGGAGCTGGGCAAGGAGCGGGCGCCGCGCAAGAAGAAAGCAAAGGCGGCGGCACCGCGGGACCCGGGCGCGGCAAACGGCGTGGTCAAGGCGCCGGGCGCGGTGAGGCCGCGGGGCAGGCCCCGCTTGCGTGCCGCAGCCGCCGCTGCCGCCTGCTGCTGCTGCTGCCGCGCATGGTGCGTGTTGTGTGGGTGTTGTGGCATGAGGAATGTGACTCGCCTTAGGTCTGTTCCTCGCCGCCGCCCTCCCCTCCCCGGCACCTCACGCTCACAGCTGCCCTCCTCTCTCCATCCGCTGTCCCCATGCAGGAAGCCCCCAGGATGCCAGGACTGGCGCTGGGCGCCGGCGTCGCCCTGCCTGCCGGCCTCCCGCCCGAGATGTTTGCCGCGGTGAGCACGCCTGGCGGCCAGCTGCCGCTGCTGCTGCTCCGCCACTGTCGCTGTTCCGTGCCACGGACAGACCAACCGCTGGGCCTGTAGCGCAGCCTCCCAGACGTGTTGAAGAAAGAGTTTTGCCTTGTGAGAGCGGTCTGTGTATGCCCCGCTTCCTTGGCCTGCCCGCCTGCAGGTGCTGCCGCTGATGATGCAGTCTGTAGACCCCAGTGTGGCGCAGCAGGCCGCCCTGATGGCCGGCCTGCCCGCCGAGCAGCAGCAGGCGTATGCGGCTTCGCTGACGCCGGAGCAGCAGGCCAGCCTGGCGCAGCAGCAGGAGGCGGCCGCGGCGCGGGGCAACATCGTGCCTGCCGGCGCGGTGGCCCCCGGCGCGCCCGCGCCCGCCGCCAACGGCGCCGCCGCCACCAACGGCGAGCAGGCCGCGGCGGCGGCGCCAGCAGCCGCAGTGGCGGGCGAGGTGCCGCCCTGGCTGGCGCAAGTGTGGCCCGCGGGGCCAGCGGAGCACGTGGGGCAGCAGCAGCAGCAGCAGCAGCCGTTGTCTGCAGAGGCTCAGCAGTCTCACGCGGCAGTGATGGCGGCCTTTGGAGCCGCCGCCGCGCCGGCGCCGTTACCGGCCCCGCAGCAGCCGCAGGCGCAGCAGCAGGCCGTCTCGGCCGGCGAGGCGGCTGCTCCGGCCGTCGCCCCCGCGGTGCTGGACCCTGTGGCAATCTTTGCGGCGGCCGAGGCGGCGGCAGCGCGCCAGGTGCAGCTTCTGGAGCAGGCCAGATTAGACGCCGGCTCTGCGGCTGCCCACGGGTCTGCCTCAACTGCGGGCACGCCAGAGCCTGAAGTCAAGGCAGAGCAGCTGGCTGAGGAGCCGCCGCCGCACGGTGAGGCCTCGCAGGCGACGGCGGGGCAGCAGGAGCAGGCGGCGACGCCGGGCCCGCAGGCGGCGGCGGGCGCGCCGGAGCTGGAGGCTGGCCGCGGCACGCCCGAGGCCGCCGCGGCCGCGGCTGGCGACGGGGCCGGCGACGCGGCGGCGGCGGCGGCGGCCTCGGCGGCTGACGAGCCGGCGGCTGACGACGCGGCTGCTGCTGCGGCAGCCGCCTCCACCGAGCAGCAGATGGCGGAGCTGCATGCCTGGCTGGGCAAGCATGGGCCGGGCATGGAGGGCGCGGAGGCGGTGGCGGTGGGGGGCATGGAAGGCACAGACCCCGCCACCATGGCGCACCTGGCCAGCCTGGATGCGGAGCAGCAGCAGGCGTACCTGGCGCAGCAGCACCACGCGGCCTACGACCCCCACCACCACCTCTACCACCACCACCACCACCACGAGGCGGCAGCCACCGCGCAGCTGCCCTTTGACGCTGCCGCGGTGTTTGGCGCGACGGAGGGCCACCCGGCGCACGCGTACGACCCGGCGCAGTACCATGGCGAGGCAGCTGCGCAGTACCATGATCCGCAGTACCATGCCGCCGATCCAGCCCAGGCAGCCGCCTATGCCGCCGCGGGCGGCGAGCACCAGGCAACCTATGCAGCCTCCGACCAGCATGCAGCCCCAGACTACCACCAGCAGCACTACCAGGGCGGGGAGTATGCTTCGGCGGAGGACGCCACGCAGCACTACGCCGCCGACGGGCAGCAGCACTACGCCGCCGACGGGCAGTACGCCGAGCACGGGCAGTACGACCAGCAGTACACCGCCGCCGACCACGGGCAGTACGCCGCCGCCGACGGGCAGCAGCAGTACGCCGAGCACGGGCAGTACGCGGAGCATCACCACGAGCAGGCGTACACCGCGGAGCAGCAGGCTGCCTATGCTGCCGAGCACGGGCAAGCGTACAGCACAGAGCATGGGCAGGCGTACAGCACAGAGCAGGCCGCCTACAGCACAGAGCACGGGCAGGCGTACAGCACAGAGCATGGGCAGGCGTACAGCTCGGAGCAGCAGGCCGCGTACGAGGCGCAGCACGGGCAGGCGTACACCGCTGAGCAGCAGGCCGCGTACGAGGCGCAGCAGGCGGCAGGCTATGGCGGCGAGCACGCGGCCGGCTACCCCGCAGAGCACTATGCCGCCTACGCTGAGCAGCAGCAGGGGCAGGAGGGAGAGTACCCGCAGGCGCACGGCGAGGGCGGGGAGGGCGCGGCCTATGGCGAGCAGCAGCAGCACCACGATGCTGCGGCGGCCGAGGCGGCTGGCTATGCCCAGGGAGACCCTGCCGCGCAGCACTATGACCCCACCCAGCACCAGCCGGCTCCTGGCGCTGAGCACGAGCAGGCAGCGCCGCACGACGAGCAGCAGGAGCAGCAGGCTGGCCAGGCGCCCGGCGCGGAGCAGGCTGCGGGCGAGCCGGCGGCAGCGGAAGAGCAGCAGCCTGCCGAGGCGGCGGCGGCATATGCGGGCGGCGAGGGCCCGGCGCCAGAGGATGAGGTGATGGCTGAGGCTGAGGCCGCGCCAGGCGAGGCTGGAGAGGCTGGGGACCTTGTGGCAGGCATGTTTGCCGCAGACCCAGCCCCCGGCCTGGAGCAGGTGCAGGAGGAGGCGGCACCGATGCAGGAGTGACAGCGGCCGCGGCGCTAGCTGCGCCTCCTTGTCGTAGCCAGAATCACCTTCTTTTGCAAGCTCTGCGCAGCGAGTGGTGCACATGCCACCTCTCTTGCTCTTCCCTATTTGTTTTTGACTTCCCCCGACTGACACACGCCAGGATAAGATCGGTACCCCATCAACTTGGACTCTTCTCCCCCTCTGTTTTTTTCATTGCCACGCCTTGTGCCCGCTGCGTGGGCCTCCCTTACCAAACACAGCCATTCATGCACCCCAGGCACGCACATGTGCCCCTTTGACCCCTCGAGCCCGCCCCCTCCGCTGCGGAGCCGCCCAGTTTTGCTGACGATGCCATTCATCGCCCCCTCCTGACCCAGCAATTCCTTGTGCCCGATGTGTGTGTATATGTGCGTGTGACAAGCGACGGCAGCACAGAGAGGGGAGCAGCAAGGCGAGGGAGGCTGGGCAGGGGCAAAGCAAGGCTGGGGCAGCCGGGCGAGCGCATGCGCTGCTGCACGGCGGCTGCCACGCAGGCGAGCGAGGGCGCCCGCAGGCGGGATGGCTGCCGCCGGCGGTATCAGGGCAGCGGCAACAGAACGAAATAGGGAAGGGAGCTGGCGGGGAGCAGAGGAAGCAGACGGGGGAGCAGGGAAGCAAGCTGCTGGCAGGGCCCAGCGCTGGGGCCGGACCGCCGCTGCCGAGGCACGGCCAAAGGGGTGGTGTGCGGTGATGTGGAGACGGCTGCCGTTGGGGCATATCAGGCACAGCCCTGGCGTGGAAGCGCGATCCAAGGCAGAAGTGGCGAGGAGGGGGCAGGTAGGGAGCGGCGGCCTCAAATCTCTGCAGACAGGCAGGGGAAGGGCGGTCAGGCATGCAACCCGACAGGCGACGCCACCAGCCCCCGGCCCCACACCCCAGCCACCACACACCACCGCAGCGAAGCACACGCCACCCCCGCTTGCTTTGTGTGATCACAGTCTGCCCATCCGCAAAGGAACTTGCGACAGCAGGCTCACACACCCCAGCCACCACGCACCACCGCACCACTGCAGCGAAGTGTGAGCACACGCCACCCCCCCTCACCGCTGATGTCGTCGAAATCGATGTAGTCGTCGTTCTCGCCGCCCTCCTCCTCATTCAGCGCGTCGGTGTCGTTCACGCGGACTGCGGGGGACGGGGATGGGGCAATGGGGGCAGATTGTGTGGGCTGGTGTGGTTGGGTAAGGTGTTGGCTGGGATGTGGGTGGGAGTGGGTGTGGGTTGGGGAGCAGCAGGCGTGGAGGGGGTGGCGGGGGCAACAGCAGGTGGCAGGGGAGATGCAGGCAGGCGGGCAACGAAGGGGGCGGGAGGCGCGAGGCGAGAGGGCGAGGTGGCGGCGCTGTTCACTGTTCTCGGGCAGCTCGCCGTAGGCCTTGAGCGAGCGGGCCTCATCAGCCATATACCTGCAGGCAGGCAGGCAGGCGGGCAGGCAGGCGGGAGGGCCACGCAGCAAGCAGGTTGAGCAGGGGGCAGGGAGGCGAGAGCATGGCTGCTGCGCGCCTGCTTCTGCGCCAACCCTGCCGATGTTGTCCCAGTTCACCAGCCAGCCGGAATCCGTGCAGCCCCGCCCCGCCAGCACTGCCAGCCGCATCCCCCAGGCACACCCCCGCAGCCCCAGCCCAGCCGCAGCCCGGGCGCTCACTTGAGGATGACGTCTGCCTTCTCATCCTGGTAGTCGCGCAGCCCCACCAGCACAATGTCCCCCGTGTTGACCCACACCTGCCGCGGAAAGACAGAGGGGTGGATGAGCAGGCGGCGGTCGATGCCAGGGACCCGTGGGGAGGCAGGCAGGCGGGCAGGCGAGGCGACGCAGCCCAGCAGCAGGCTCGGTGCAGGCTGCGGCAGCCCAAAAAGGCTCCTGACCTCACGCCGCCCAGGCCTGCGCCAATACCAAGCAAAGGCAGGCAAACCCCGCCCCCCAGACCCACCTTCTTGCGCATCTTGCCGCGGATGTGGCACAGGCGCTTCACTCCATCCATGCAGTGAGCTTCCAGGCGGCCGTTTCCCAGCATGCGCAGCACCTGGGCATACTCTGCAGCCGGTGGTGGCAGCGGCAGGCAGCCAGGCAGGCAGCAATGAGATGGCGGGGACGGGAGGCATGGCGGGGGCTAGGCACGGGAGCAAGGCAGCGACGCGGGGCCTGTGCCGCGCAGCCGCGGCTGGCCTCTGCATGCCGGCAGCACAGTCGGCTCACCCTGACCTGCAGCACACGGCAAGGGGGACGCGGAGCGGGTGATAGTGAGGACAGGTGACAGGCAACCCAGCAGCCTAGAGCCTGCTGCCGCTGCTACCGAAAGCGGCAACAAACAGGCGCCGGGCGGCGGCAGCTCACCGTCCTCCTTGAAGATGAGCTCCCGCTTATCATCCGAGTCGTTCTTCCCCCTGCGGCGGTTCTTGCCGCCCTTGCCTGCAGCCGGGAGAAGCAGGACGGACTGGCGGCGTTCAAGCAGCGGCGGCGCCGGAGGCTGTGGCAGCAGCAGCCTGGCGTGGGGCCGGCTGGCGTGCCCAGCGGGGCCGCGGACGGCCCCCAGCGGCCCACGGGAGCGTGGGCCCAGCCGAGGGGTGGGCCGAGGGGCGGCCAGAGTGATGAGCTCAGCATGCAGCTGCTCACCTTTGTTCTTAGGCATAGTCCTTGTTGTAAGGTCCCTGGGCGCTGAGGTTGCGAGGATATGGCCGAGGCGCGGCTGCCGCTGAGGCGAGGCGTCGAAAGCCGCCCGCTGATCGCCTGGTGTGTGCAGACGGTCAGTGCCGGGGTCAGGGCAGCCGGAAAGAGGCCCTGGTGACCGCAGGGGCTGGGACTTGGGGGCCTGCGGCTCTGCTAAGGCCTACCTGGCAACGCATGGGGAAAGCCTGTATCAAGCCTCACAGATCGCCGCTGCTGTGCACAGTGCAGTGTAGTGGACATTGGGGACAGCCCATTGAGACTGCCCGCAGGCCGTGGAGCGCCCATCCATCCTTCCTGCTGCCTTCGGCCTGCTCCGCTGCTGCGGGCCTGTGGGCCGCCGCGATGCGCGCCTTGATGCTGCTCCGTGCGGCTCGCGCGGCGGCAGCAGCGGTTGAGCCTTTCGGTTCCCTCCGCCTGGCCTCAGAGGCATGCGGCACCTCTGCAGCGCCCCTGGTGCCCGTCAGCCAGCTGACCAGCCTGCTGGGTATGCAGTTCCAGCAGCAAGCGGCCTACGCCGCGCGGCACAGGGGCGACGACTCGGACGAGGACGACGAGGCGGCAGCGACCGGGCGGCACTCCAAGCTCACCCACAGCCAGCGCAAGCTGCTCATCGACCGCAAGCTCAGGGAGGGGGAGGAGCGTGAACCAGTGTCTGAGGAGGAGGACGATGAGGATCGTGTCCGCCGGATCATGGAGACGCTGGGCAACTTGGGGCACCCCACCAACGACAACGCTTCCTCCTTTGTCTCTAGGTGCGCGGCGCCTCGCTGCTCAGCTGATGCCTGCAGAACGGGCTGCTGTGCAGGACAGGCTGCTGTGGGTGACAGCATTGTCCTGGTCGCCGGATGGCAGTGGTCGCTGTGTTGGCCTGCCAACCCTGCCGACCGACTGCCCTGCTTTGCCCCTGCCGCAGCTTTTTCGGCCAGCGGCGGCGAGCAGCAGCATCGTCGTCAGGAGAGGAGAGCGACGAGGACTTGCGGTACCGCGGCGAGGGCGGCAGGTTTGCCCCGCCCAGGCACCCGCTGGCAGCAGCAGCAGCAGACGGCGACCTTGCAGTTGACGGAGAAGCGGAAGATGAGCTGAGCGAGGCGGAGGAGGCGGATGAGGATGCACTGGAGGTGCGCTGGCGCTGGCTGGCAGCCTGCGGGTTGCCTGCTGCTCATGCTGACGCGCTGCCGCTGCTGCTGGCACCCACCGGCGAGTTCTCTGGAGTGCCGGCGAGCCTGTTGGGACCCCCGGGGCCTGCTCCCACACCCTGCGGCGCAGGTGTCGCTGCCTGGGGCGCTGGAGGAGGAGGAGGAGGTAGACCTGCTGAGCAAGCTGCACGGGCTGCGCCCCGGCTCCCGCCGCATCATGCTGCAACAGCTGCTGGAGGGGGGCATCATGCGGGTGGACCCGCAGGCGCGGGCCGAGTGGGAAGCCATCCAGGAGCAGTTCAAGCCTCCCGCCGACTTCCGCATGAAGGTGTGCAGCCTGTGTGTTTATGTCTGCGGGTGCGTGCTGGGAGGGTTTGTTTGGCGGCATCCATACCCGTTTTGCTGTCATGCGCAGGTGGTGGACGTGAACCGCACCTGCAAGGGCACCCGCACCGGCGGCCTGTACCGCTACAGGTGAGCGGTACACACAGCAGGCAGCACAGCAGGCGGCACAGGGCAGGACCGCTGCACCAGCACCAGCACAAGCACCTGCCCTTCGCTGTGCCACACGTAGCCTTCCCAGCTGCGGAGCGTGGCAACCCTCGTATGGCCAGTATCCCCGCCGCCTGCCCTCAGCGCTGCCGCGCCTCCCTCCCGCGCTCCCCACCCGCCCACCCGCAGCTGCATGGTGGTGGTGGGCAACGGCAACGGGGTGCTGGGGTGGGGGCAGGGCAAGGCAGCCGAGGTGAACGATGCGGTACAGAAGGCGTACCAGCGGGCGTGCCGCAACCTGTACCCCATCCCGCGGTACAACGACCACACTATCCCTGAGCCCATGAATGCCAAGTATGGCCAGGTGGGCACCGGCTGGCAGGGTGGTTGGCTGGCTGGGAGGAGTGAGTGAGTGAGGGAAGGAGGGAGGGAGGGAGTTTTTTCTCAGGTTTGCGTCAGGCATCGCGGCAGGCGGGCCCCAGAGCGGCAGCGTGCCGTGCGTTGCGCTTCCAGCATCCTGGAACCACAGGCGAGCAAGCACGCTAATCCTGCTGCTGCCTGCGCGCTCCTTCACGCTTGTGCCTTTTGCCCGCAGGTCAGGGTCACCATGTACCCTAAGGCCTCCGGCAATGGCATCAAGGCCAACGCACTCATGTGAGCGCGCCCACAGCTTTCGGTGCCCGCCCTAGCCTGAACAGGCCCTGCCTGACCTTTGGGCACTGCCACCCTGCTGCTCCCTGCTCCTGCGCTCCTGTCCGGTCCTGCCGTGCCGCTGCTCACGGGTTCTCGCCTCCCCTGCCCCTATTCTCCCGTGTTTCCTCCTCTCCAGGTATGAGATCTGCAAGATGGCGGGCCTGTATGACATAGGCATCAAGGTGCACGGCTCGCGCAACGTGCGCAACGCCGGTGAGTCTGCTGCCCTGGTGTGGGGCGTATCTGCTGGATGCATGGGTGAATGGATGTCCGCTGGTGCCGGTGCCCCGATTTTACCGCCGACCACCACATTCCTACTTTTGTGCCGCCTTCTGTCCCGCCCTGCAGTCAAGTGCGTGTTCAAGGCGTTCGATCAGATACGCACCGAGGAGGACTTTGCGGACGAGGCGCAGGCGGCGGGGAAGCTGGTGGCGAAGATGCCGCCCGGCCGATACCGCAACCTGCGCATCTAGGTCCAGCCGCCGCGACGCAGCACTCACTGCTTGTTGCAGTGCTGGCTGCCTGAATGCTTGCCATCAACCTGGTGTAACCAGCTGGGCCGATTGGCCATGGGAGACGCACACTGGTGCGCCGTGCACAGGCGGCGGCGCCCAGGTGGAAAGATGGCATGCTGTTTTCTTTTCAGCGGCAAGAAAGAAGCGACTCTTGAAGACTCGTTTGTGGCGCCTGCAGGGTTTGCTGTTCCGCCAGCCTGCGCGCCGCACACGCTGACCCTGGCCTCGCCGCTTTCTGGGCCCTCCCAAGCCGCTGGGTACTCCGCCATCTTCCGGCATCTGCCCCCGCCTGACCAGTCTGCCGCCGGGAGCGTGCGCAGCGGGGTGCCATGGAGGTGCACACCGGCCAGGAGCAGCCGCCGGAGCTGGAGGCCCTGCCTGGCCAGCAGCATGGTGCGCCGGGGGCCGAGCTGCTCGCGGTAGGCGGCCACGAGATTGCGCACACGGCGGAGGGGCAGGAGCAGCAGGTTGCGCTGAACACGGCAACGGCGCTCGGCGAGGTTGCGGCGGCGGCAGGAAAGCACACGCTAGGTGCGTGCTGCACAAGAGCGCAGCCTTGCCTGCTGCCTTTCTGCGCTCGCCGCAGCCTGCCTGCCTGCAGGCCGCCGCAGCGCCATCGCTCCCCGCCGCCTGGTGTCGCCGCCTGCCGCCGCGGCGGCACCCCCTGCCTCCTCCACCCCGCACCCCACGCCCTCCCCTGCCACCCTTGCTGCAGAGGATGAGGCAGCAGGCGACGAGCACGCCGCCAAGCGGCTGCGTGTGGACGAGGGGCATGGCGAGGGCCTGGCGATAGCGGACGGGGCGCCGTCTGAGGAAATGGACTTAGCGATGGCAGCGGCCCTGGCGGCTGCAGCAGCCGGTGCCTCCGCCGACGGCACCGCGGCAGCGCCGAGCGACGAGGCGGCGGCGACGGAGGAGGTGGCCGCGGCGGCCGCCGCGCAGCTGCTGCAGCACCAGCAGCAGCAGCAGCAGCAGCAGCAGGGCGGCGCGGTGCCGCTCCCGCTGGACCCCGCGGCGGCGGCGGCGCTGGGCATCACCCCAGAGCAGCAGGCCCACATGCAGCAGCTGATGCAGTTCCCGCTGCTGTCGCCAGAGGCGCTGGCAGCCGCCTCCGCCAACCTGCCCACGGGCCCCGACGGCCAGCCGCTGCCGCTGGCGCTGCCGTTCATGGGGCCCGGCGGCGAGCACCTGCCGCAGCTGGCGCTGGACGCCTCCGCCCTCAACATCCCCATCCTCGCCCCGGACGGCTCACAGCTCACCCCGGAGCAGCTCATGCAGCTCTTCTCCTCAAACGCCATGCCTTTTGTCATCCCGCTGGCCGCGGGCCAGGGCCTGCCGCCCGGCATGACCATCGGACCCGACGGCAACCCGGTGTACAAGAACTGGTGGGACGAGAAGGACGAGAAGGTGGGGCGGGCTGCGGCGTGCTGGCCCTGCTGCTGCGCTCTGCATTCGTGTCATGCCTGGGGGCCTGGGGGCAGCCGCTGCCTCGCCGGCCCGGCCTGCCTCTGCCAGCCAGCCAGCCAGCCAGCCTGAGGCCATGCATGCCCTGGCCCCTGGCCCCTGGCATCCCCCACGGTGCGTCCTGCGCGCTGACGCTCTTGTTTGGGGTCGTGGGCGCTACCGTTTGACGGTACCATTTGGTACTGCAGGAGCTGATCAACCTGGTGGAGGATCCTGTGTACCGCCACGAGAAGCTGGGATCCGAGGACCTCGATTGGGACAAGATTGCCACCCACTTTGGAGGGCGCAGGTGCGCTCTGGGGCCGTGCCTGCTGACGGTGCCGCCATGCGCCCCTCGTGTGAGGGCAGGCGTGCGCCGGCGCGGGCGCAGGAGGCTGGCCGGCTGTGCAGCAGGCTGCATGTTGCCCCGCTGGCTCACCACGGGCCCCTCTGCGCTGCTCCCTGCTCCCCCCGACGCCTCGGCGTGCAGCCAGAATGCGCTGCGCAAGAAGTATTGGACGCTGACCAAGAAGCAGGCGGCGGGGGTGGACAGCGATCCAGAGGCCATGAAGCTGACAGGTGGCTGCGTGGCTGGGGCTGCGGGTGGGGCAGGGGCAGGCCGGCAGGCTGCGTGGTGCCGGCCGGCAGGCACAGGCTGCCTCCACCTGGGCGTGGGCGGCTGTTGGGCATTGCGCTGGCCCTGGGCTGCCTGTCAGCTGCACGGTCTCCTGGCCGCTGCCCCGCCCGCCTGCGCCCCACCACCTGCCGCCCGCCTGCGCCTGCGCCTGGCCCCGCCTGCCCCCTGGCTGCAGTCGTTGACCCCAACAAGAGGCCGCGTGCCGACCGCAAGCTTTGGACGGATGAGGAGACGCAGGAGCTGATGAGGCTGGCGACGGTGCGGCGGGAGGGCGGCTGCGACTGCTGGGCTGCTGTGTGCTTGTGGCTGCTGCTGTGCAGGCTGGGCGGGGGAGCCCTGCTGTGCACTCTGGCCTGTGGGAGCCTGTCATCAACCCTGTACCGCTGCCTTGAGATGCACCTCTTTACCGCCCTCCTTCGCCTCCTCATGTGCCGCCCCATGCTGTACCGCGCCTTCTGTACCGCCTGCAGGACTCCACGTACCGCGCCCAGCTGCTGCCCCTGGACGAGAGCGCCGGCGATGCCGAGATGTGGGAGGCCATCTCCACACACTTTGCCTGCACGTGCGTTGCGCCGCTTTCTGCTCCGTCTGCCGCCGTCGGCTGCATGCGCCGTCGGCATGTGTGGCTTGCGCTGCGCCCTACCACCTGGGCTGCTGCCCCTGCCTGCCAGCCAGGGCCTGCGTCCCCTCGACGGTCGACCCATCCCCTGCCTGCTTGCTTGCGTGCTTCCTTCCTTTCTTGTTGCCGCAGCGTGCAGACCGCCAAGCGCAAGTACCGCCACTCCCTGGAGGCGCTCAACAACGGCACGCTGGGGGCGGAGAAGGGTGAGCAGAGCAGGGCGGGGCGGGGCCGCCGACCTCCCCGCTGCCGCGCCGGACCTGTCCTGCCCAATCTGCACTCTGCGCTGCCATGGTGCCGCAGCAGCCAGCCACTCGCCTTTGTGGAGGCATATGCACCACAACACGCCAGAGCCCGCACCTCCACCACCACCATTAACACGCATTGGCTCACTCCCCTTCGAGCTCCCTGGGTCCCGGCCCTGCCCGCAGGCAAGCGCCAGCACCACCGCAAGAGCACGCCGTACCGCTGGATGATTGTGTCGGCGCTGTCGGAGCTGCCCAACAACCAGGTGGGGGCTGGCTGGCGGCGCTGGGAGGGTGGCTTTCCCCTGCTTTGGGCCTGGCTGGCAGCGCCGGCCCAACTCTTTGCCTCCCCGCTGTGCGCCCCAGCACCACTGAATGCACAGACACGCACATGGCTGCCTGGACCTTTGTTTTCAGTCTGGTTTTGTGCACGCTCCTCATCCCCTCCCTGCCACCACAAACACAGACGCACCTGCCTTGCCTCGCCTTGCCCTGCCCCACTCCGCTGCTGCCCCCTTGCCTGCGCCCCGCAGGGCACCGCCCCCGACATCTTTGAGCGCATCGAGAGCAACGCCTCCTTTGTGGAGCAGCTGGACGTGCGCATCATGCCCGGCACCAAGCACGTGCCGCGGTGGGTTCCAGTTTACAACAATGTTAATATGCATGGTGGAATAAATGATGGTTGCTTTCCAGCTGCCTGGTGCTTTGGTGGGCCTGCAACCAGCTGAGCATGCAGCATGGGGCCAGCGCCTCGCTGGGCGCTCGATGCTGCGCCCCCAGCTCTGGCATGGTCCCCTCCCCCGTGGCGGCGCCTCCAGCCCTGTCCTTAGCCCTCCAGGGCTTCCTGTGAGCCCCCCGACCCTCCACCCCCCCGCGCCCGCCCCGCCCGCAGCTGGAAGATCCAGGTTCGCAAGGTGCTGAGCGCGGACAAGATCTTCCAGCACACAGGCATGAAGCAGAAGCACGAGACGGTGTGGCGGCTCAACCAGGTGGGAGGGAGGGCCCGGGCATGGGCGAGGCGCGGCGCCGTGTGCGTGTGGCGGTGGCGGTGGCGGCGGCGGTGGTGGTGTTGGCGGTGGTGGCGGTCGCGGTGGCCTGTTGGTGGTGATTGGGTGGCTCAGAGGCAGTGGCCGGCCGGCAGGTGGCGGCGATGCTGCTTGTCGCGCGCCGGCGCGAGCGCAGGCCGGCGCCACTTGCCTCTTCCGTGCATCTGTGCGTCCAACGTGCCTCCCTCCTCCCCTCCTGTCTGCAGCACGAGCTTCAGGAGGCGCAATCCAGCAGCCGCAACGCGGGGCGCCTGCCGCCTGCCGGGGGCCAGGCGGCGGCGGCCGCCGCCACCATGACCGCCATGCCCGGCATGCAAGGGGGGTACGACCCCGAGGCGGCGGCGCAGGCCATGGCGGCAGCAGGGGCGCCCGCCCAAGGTGCGCTTGCCTCGCCTTTATGGCGCTGCTCCTGCCCTGCTCTGTAGCCCCCACTTGTGCGCTTCGCAGCCGCGCCTCTGAGCGCCGCGGGCTGCTGCTGAGGCTGCTTGCTCCCACCTGCCAACCAACGGCTGCCTCGCCCGCCGCCGACCAACCCCTGCCGCTCCCTTGCCTCCCTCCCTGCTCACCTGCAGACGCAGGCGGCGGCGCCTCCACCCTCACCCCCCAGGAAATCGAGGCCATGCAGGCCAACGCGGCGGCAGGCGCGGAGATGAGCCAGGCGCAGCAGATGGCGCTGGTGCAGGAGCAGATTGCGGCGGCGCTGGCTGCCGCGCCGCTGGCCATCCCGCCAGACCAGCTGCCGCAGGTGCGCCAGGGGTGCTTGGTGAGGCGTGCACATGTGTGTGTGCGCGTGTATGAGAGATGTTTTCGGTTGTGTGTGTTTTGGGAGAGGTGCTAGTGAGGCTTGTTGCAAGTGGCAGGCCTGCCCTTTGGGCCGGCCCCAGCCTGCCTGCCTGCCTGCCTGCCTGCCAGCCTGCTGCCTGCCTGCCCGGCGTGCCCCTTCCACCCAGCCTTCCGACCCCGCACGACCCCGCACCCCCTGCCTGCGCTGCCCCCGCGCCGCTGCCGCAGATGTCCGAGCTGGGGCTGCAGGGGGGCGTGCAGCCGCTGGACCCCCACCTGCAGGCCGCCCTGCAGCAGATGGCGGCGCAGCAGATGGCGGCGGCGGCCGGCGGCGGCACGGCGGTGGGCGAGCCCGCCCCCGGCGACCACGCCCATGCCCACGCCCACGCGCACGCCCACGGCGACGGGCACGGCGGCGGCGGCGTGGCGGTGGCCGAGGGCCAGCCCGACCCGCACCACCACCACCAGCAGCTGCCGCAGATGGGGATGGATCTGTCGCACCTGGACCACGCCACGCTGGCGGCCATGGCGGCCGCGGGCATGGCGGCGGAGCACCACCCGCACCACGGCGGCGCCGCGGGCCTCACGCTGCCCATGGTGCACACGGTGGAGGTACCGGCGCCGCTGGAGGACCACCACCAGGACCACCACCAGGACCACCACCAGGACCACCACCAGGACCACCATCGCTCGATGCAGGGGCAGTAGGTTGCCGGGCAGCACAGCCGGGCGCAGCCTCGTGCCGGTGAGCGGGCGCGCCAGGGCGCGGCTCCCTCCAGCCCGGCCCCGCCGGCGGCCTCGGCGACATGACTGGCAATGGCAGGCGCCGCCTGGCGGCGGGCAGGCAAGGCATGCCCAAGCCCCTTCACGTTCAGACCGTCTTTTCTACCTGTTTCCTTTTGCTCAGTCTGCCCGTGCCTTGTGCTCTGACTGATTGTCTTGCCCCGCACCCCACTGACCAACCACCTGACCGTTACACCCCATCTGCTGTGCCGCTGTTCCCGCACCATTGTGCTGGTCTCATGTGCTACCCTGCTTGCCCTGATGGCCCTGCCTGCATGTCTCCACGCCCTGCCTGTAAACGATCGTTTGAATATTGGTTTCATAGCTACAATGGGAGGAGGAGGCAGCTGTGCTGAAAGATCCGGAAGCGCCTACAGGCAAAAGGCACACATAGGCAAACAACGGCATCGGCAACGCGCTGACTGCCAGCCTTCTCTGCTGCCTGCTGGGCACCGGCGGTGCAACTGGGATGCCTCATTCTGCAACCGGGATGCCTGATGTGCCTGCTAGATGCCACATGAGGCAACCGGGGCGCCAGATGCGGTGACCGGGATGCCGCGCTGACTGCCAGCCTTCTTTGCTGCCTGCTGGGCACCGGCGCAGCAGATAGGTTGCCTCGTTCTACGACTGGGATGCCTGATGTGGCTGCTGAATGCCGTGTTGCCTGCCAGCCTGCTCCGCTGAATGCTGAGCACCGGCGCTGCAACTGGGTTGCCTCGTTCTACGACTGGGATGACTGATGTGGCTGCTGGATGGCACACGGAGTGACTGCTGCGCAAATGTGCCCAGGACCTGGTGATTCAGCATCCAGCGGCAGCCAGCAGCAGCAAGGCCCTGGATGCAGCGCCACAGCCGCTCGATTCGGCATCTCAGGCGCCAAACTTACTAACTTGTGGTTCAACTTGTGGTTCAGCAGCCAGCAGCCAGCGGCAGCATGCGGCAGCCAGCGGCAGCAAGGTCTTTAATTCAGTGCCTCAGGCGCCCGATTCGGCACCTCAGGCGCCGAATGCTGCGCCTCAGGCGCCGAATGCTGCGCCTCAGGCGCCTGATTCTGCACCTCAGCCGCCGAATGTGGGGCCTCGTGGTTCAGCATCCAGCAGCCCGCAGCAGCCAGCGGCAGCCAGCGGCAGCAAGGCACCCGATTCGGCACCTCAGGCGCCGAATGCTGCGCCTCAGGCGCCGAATGCTGCGCCTCAGGCGCCTGATTCTGCACCTCAGCCGCCGAATGTGGGACCTCGTGGTTCAGCATCCAGCAGCCCGCAGCAGCCAGCGGCAGCCAGCGGCAGCAAGGCACCCGATTCGGCACCTCAGGCGCCGAATGCTGCGCCTCAGGCGCCGAATGCTGCGCCTCAGGCGCCTGATTCTGCACCTCAGCCGCCGAATGTGGGACCTCGTGGTTCAGCATCCAGCAGCCCGCAGCAGCCAGCGGCAGCCAGCGGCAGCAAGGCACCCGATTCGGCACCTCAGGCGCCGAATGCTGCGCCTCAGGCGCCGAATGCTGCGCCTCAGGCGCCTGATTCTGCACCTCAGCCGCCGAATGTGGGACCTCGTGGTTCAGCATCCAGCAGCCCGCAGCAGCCAGCGGCAGCCAGCGGCAGCAAGGCACCCGATTCGGCACCTCAGGTGCCGAATGCTGCGCCTCAGGCGCCGAATGCTGCGCCTCAGGCGCCTGATTCTGCACCTCAGCCGCCGAATGTGGGACCTCGTGGTTCAGCATCCAGCAGCCCGCAGCAGCCAGCTGCAGCCAGCGGCAGCAAGGCACCGATTCGGCACCTCAGGCGCCCGATTCGGCACCTCAGGCGCCGAATGTGAGACCTCGTGGTTCAGCATCCCGCAGCCCGCAGCAGCCAGCGGCAGCAAGGTGCCCAATTCGGCACCTCAGGCGCCGAATGCTGCGCCTCAGGCGCCTGATTCAGCACCTCGGCCGCCGAATGTGGGACCTGGTGGTTCAGCATCCAGCAGCCCGCAGCAGCCAGCGGCAGGCAGCGGCAGCAAGGCACCCGATTCGGCACCTCAGGCGCCGAATGCTGCGCCTCAGGCGCCTGATTCAGCACCTCAGCCGCCGAATGTGGGACCTGGTGGTTCAGCATCCAGCAGCCCGCTTCAGCCAGCGGAGGCAGCGGCAGCAAGGTGCCCGATTCGGCACCT
Organism: Chlorella variabilis; assembly: GCF_000147415.1. Taxonomy (NCBI): domain Eukaryota; kingdom Viridiplantae; phylum Chlorophyta; class Trebouxiophyceae; order Chlorellales; family Chlorellaceae; genus Chlorella; species Chlorella variabilis. Next base: position 404,863 of record NW_005435084.1, on the reverse strand, counting down.
CAGTCGCCGAATGCTGCACCTCAGGCGCCGAATGCTGCGCCTCAGGCGCCTAATTCTGCACCTCAGCCGCCGAATGTGGGACCTGGTGGTACAGCATCCAGCAGCCCGCAGCAGCCAGCGGAGGCAGCGGCAGCCAGGTGCCCGATTCGGCACCTCAGGCGCCGAATGCTGCGCCTCAGGCGCCGAATGCTGCGCCTCAGGCGCCTGATTCGGCACCTCAGCCGCCGAATGTGGGACCTCGTGGTTCAGCATCCAGCAGCCCGCAGCAGCCAGCGGCAGCCAGCGGCAGCAAGGCACCCGATTCCGCACCTCAGGCGCCGAATGCTGCGCCTCAGGCGCCTGATTATGCACCTCAGTCGCCGAATGTGGGACCTCGTGGTTCAGCATCCAGCAGCCCGCAGCAGCCAGCGGCAGCCAGCGGCAGCAAGGCACCTTATTCGGCACCTCAGGCGCCGAATGCTGCGCCTCAGGCGCCTGATTATGCACCTCAGTCGCCGAATGTGGGACCTCGTGGTTCAGCATCCAGCAGCCCGCAGCAGCCAGCGGCAGCCAGCGGCAGCAAGGCACCTTATTCGGCACCTCAGGCGCCGAATGCTGCGCCTCAGGCGCCGAATGCTGTGCCTCAGGCGCCTGATTCAGCACCTCAGCCGCCGAATGTGGGACCTGGTGGTTCAGCATCCCGCAGCCCGCAGCAGCCAGCGGCAGCAAGGTGCCCAATTCGGCACCTCAGGCGCCGAATACTGCGCCTCAGGCGCCGAATGCTGCGCCTCAGGCGCCTGATTCAGCACCTCGGCCGCCGAATGTGGGACCTGGTGGTTCAGCATCCAGCAGCCCGCAGCAGCCAGCAGCAGCCAGCGGCAGCAAGGCACCCGATTCGGCACCTCAGGCGCCGAATGCTGCGCCTCAGGCGCCTGATTCTGCACCTCAGCCGCCGAATGTGGGACCTGGTGGTTCAGCATCCAGCAGCCCGCAGCAGCCAGCGGAGGCAGCGGCAGCAAGGTGCACGATTCGGCGCCTCAGGCGCCCGATTCGGCGCCTCAGGCGCCGAATGCTGCACCTCAGGCGCCGAATGCTGCGCCTCAGGCGCCTGATTCTGCACCTCAGACGCCGAATGTGGGACCTGGTGGTTCAGCATCCAGCAGCCCGCAGCAGCCAGCGGCAGGCAGCGGCAGCAAGGTGCCCGATTCGGCACCTCAGGCGCCGAATGCTGCGCCTCAGTCGCCGAATGCTGCGCCTCAGGCGCCTGATTCTGCACCTCAGCCGTCGAATGTGGGACCTGGTGGTTCAGCATCCAGCAGCCCGCTTCAGCAAGCGGCAGCCAACGGCAGCAAAGCACCCGATACGGCGCCTCAGGCGCCGAATGCTGCACCTCAGGCTCCGAATGCTGCGCCTCAGGCGCCTAATTCTGCACCTCAGCCGCCGAATGTGGGACCTCGTGGTTCAGCATCCAGCAGCCCGCAGCAGCCAGCGGAGGCAGCGGCAGCAAGGCACCCGATTCGGCACCTCAGGCGCCGAATGCTGCGCCTCAGGCGCCTGATTCAGCACCTCAGCCGCCGAATGTGGGACCTGGTGGTTCAGCATCCAGCAGCCGCTTCAGCCAGCGTAGGCAGCGGCAGCAAGGTGCCCGATTCGGCACCTCAGTCGCCGAATGCTGCACCTCAGGCGCCAAATGCTGCGCCTCAGGCGCCTGATTCTGCACCTCAGCCGCCGAATGTGGGACCTGGTGGTTCAGCATCCAGCAGCCCGCAGCAGCCAGCGGCAGGCAGCGGCAGCAAGGCACCCGATTCGGCACCTCAGGCGCCGAATGCTGCGCCTCAGGCGCCTGATTCTGCACCTCAGCCGCCGAATGTGGGACCTCGTGGTTCAGCATCCCGCAGCCCGCAGCAGCCAGCGGCAGCAAGGTGCCCAATTCGGCACCTCAGGCGCCGAATGCTGCGCCTCAGGCGCCTGATTCTGCACCTCAGCCGCCGAATGTGGGACCTGGTGGTTCAGCATCCAGCACCCCGCAGCAGCCAGCGGCAGGCAGCGGCAGCAAGGCACCCGATTCGGCACCTCAGGCGCCGAATGCTGCGCCTCAGGCGAT
>NW_005435084.1:399624-401212 GCF_000147415.1 Chlorella variabilis | reverse complement strand
TCAGCCGCCGAATGTGGGACCTGGTGGTTCAGCATCCAGCAGCCCGCAGCAGCCAGCGGCAGGCAGCGGCAGCAAGGTGCACGATTCGGCGCCTCAGGCGCCCGATTAGGCGCCTCAGGCGCCGAATGCTGCACCTCAGGCGCCGAATGATGCGCCTCAGGCGCCTGATTCTGCACCTCAGACGCCGAATGTGGGACCTGGTGGTTCAGCATCCAGCAGCCCGCAGCAGCCAGCGGCAGGCAGCGGCAGCAAGGTGCCCGATTCGGCACCTCAGGCGCCGAATGCTGCGCCTCAGTCGCCGAATGCTGCGCCTCAGGCGCCTGATTCTGCACCTCAGCCGCCGAATGTGGGACCTGGTGGTTCAGCATCCAGCAGCCCGCAGCAGCCAGCGGAGGCAGCGGCAGCAAGGTGCACGATTCGGCGCCTCAGGCGCCCGAGTCGGCGCCTCAGGCACCCGATTCGGCACCTCAGGCGCCGAATGCTGCGCCTCAGGCGCCTGATTCTGCACCTCAGCCGCCGAATGTGGGACCTGGTGGTTCAGCATCCAGCAGCCCGCAGCAGCCAGCGGAGGCAGCGGCAGCAAGGTGCCCAATTCGGCACCTCAGGCGCCAAATGCTGCGCCTCAGGCGCCTGATTCTGCACCTCAGCCGCCGAATGTGGGACCTGGTGGTTCAGCATCCAGCAGCCCGCAGCAACCAGCGGAGATAGCGGCAGCAAGGTGCACGATTCGGCGCCTCAGGCGCCCGATTCGGCGCCTCAGGCGCCGAATGCTGCACCTCAGGCGCCGAATGCTGCGCCTCAGGCGCCTGATTCTGCACCTCAGCCGCCGAATGTGGGACCTGGTGGTTCAGCATCCAGCAGCCCGCAGCAGCCAGCGGAGGCAGCGGCAGCAAGGTGCCCAATTCGGCACCTCAGGCGCCGAATGCTGCGCCTCAGGCGCCTGATTCTGCACCTCAGCCGCCGAATGTGGGACCTGGTGGTTCAGCATCCCGCAGCCCGCAGCAGCCAGCGGCAGGCAGCGGCAGCAAGGCACCCGATTCGGCACCTCAGGCGCCGAATGCTGCGCCTCAGGCGCCTGATTCAGCACCTCAGCCGCCGAATGTGGGACCTGGTGGTTCAGCATCCAGCAGCCCGCAGCAGCCAGCGGCAGGCAGCGGCAGCAAGGCACCCAATTCGGCACACCAGGCGCCGAATGCTGCGCCTCAGGCGCCGAATGCTGCGCCTCAGGCGCCTGATTCTGCACCTCAGCCGCCGAATGTGGGACCTGGTGGTTCAGCATCCAGCAGCCCGCAGCAGCCAGCGGCAGCCAGCGGCAGCAAGGCACCCGATTCGGCAACTCAGGCACCGAATGCTGCGCCTCAGGCGCCTGATTCAGCACCTCAGCCGCCGAATGTGGGACCTGGTGGTTCAGCATCCCGCAGCCCGCAGCAGCCAGCGGCAGCAAAGCACCCGATTCGGCACCTCAGCCGCCGAATGCTGCGCCTCAGGCGCCTGATTCTGCACCTCACCCGCCGAATGTGGGACCTGGTGGTTCAGCATCCAGCAGCCCGCAGCAGCCAGCGGCAGGCAGCGGCAGCAAGGCACCCAA
>NW_005435084.1:398512-399574 GCF_000147415.1 Chlorella variabilis | reverse complement strand
GCAGCAGCCAGCGGCAGGCAGCGGCAGCAAGGCACCCCGATTCGGCACCTCAGGCGCCGAATGCTGCGCCTCAGGCGCCTGATTCAGCACCTCAGCCGCCCGAATGTGGGACCTGGTGGTTCAGCATCCAGCAGCCCGCAGCAGCCAGCGGCAGGCAGCGGCAGCAAGGCACCCAATTCGGCACACCAGGCGCCGAATGTTGCGCCTCAGGCGCCGAATGCTGCGCCTCAGGCGCCTGATTCTGCACCTCAGCCGCCGAATGTGGGACCTGGTGGTTCAGCATCCAGCAGCCCGCAGCAGCCAGCGGCAGCCAGCGGCAGCAAGGCACCCGATTCGGCAACTCAGGCACCGAATGCTGCGCCTCAGGCGCCTGATTCAGCACCTCAGCCGCCGAATGTGGGACCTGGTGGTTCAGCATCCCGCAGCCCGCAGCAGCCAGCGGCAGCAAAGCACCCGATTCGGCACCTCAGCCGCCGAATGCTGCGCCTCAGGCGCCTGATTCTGCACCTCAGCCGCCGAATGTGGGACCTGGTGGTTCAGCATCCAGCAGCCCGCAGCAGCCAGCGGCAGGCAGCGGCAGCAAGGCACCCAATTCGGCACACCAGGCGCCGAATGCTGCGCCTCAGGCGCCTGATTCAGCACGTCAGCCGCCGAATGTGGGACCTGGTGGTTCAGCATCCCGCAGCCCGCAGCAGCCAGCGGCAGCAAAGCACCCGATTCGGCACCTCAGGCGCCGAATGCTGCGCCTCAGGCGCCTGATTCTGCACCTCAGCCGCCGAATGTGGGACCTGGTGGTTCAGCATCCAGCAGCCCGCAGCAGCCAGCGGCAGGCAGCGGCAGCAAGGCACCCAATTCGGCACACCAGGCGCCGAATGCTGCGCCTCAGGCGCCTGATTCGGCACCTCAGCCGCCGAATGTGGGACCTGGTGGTTCAGCATCCAGCAGCCCGCAGCAGCCAGCCGCAGGCAGCGGCAGCGAGCCGCCCGATTCGGCACCTCAGGCGCCGAATGTGGGACCTCGTAGGTCAGCATCCAGCATCCAGCAGCAGCCACCGGCAGGCAA
>NW_005435084.1:385460-386891 GCF_000147415.1 Chlorella variabilis | reverse complement strand
AGGCAGCGACAGCGAGCCGCCCGATTCGGCACCTCAGGCGCCGAATGTGGGACCTCGTAGGTCAGCATCCAGCATCCAGCAGCAGCCACCGGCAGGCAGCTGCAGCGAGGCGCCCGATTCGGCAAGTCAGGCGCCGAATGCTGCGCCTCAGGCGCCAAATGCTGCGCCTCAGGCGCCTGATTCGGCACCTCAGCCGCCGAATGTGGGACCTGGTGGTTCAGCATCCAGCAGCCCGCAGCAGCCAGCGGCAGGCAGCGGCAGCAAGGCACCCAATTCGGCACACCAGGCGCCGAATGCTGCGCCTCAGGCGCCGAATGCTGCGCCTCAGGCGCCTGATTCTGCACCTCAGCCGCCGAATGTGGGACCTGGTGGTTCAGCATCCAGCAGCCCGCAGCAGCCAGCGGCAGGCAGCGGCAGCAAGGCACCCAATTCGGCACACCAGGCGCCGAATGCTGCGCCTCAGGCGCCTGATTCTGCACCTCAGCCGCCGAATGTGGGACCTGGTGGTTCAGCATCCCGCAGCCCGCAGCAGCCAGCGGCAGGCAGCGGCAGCAAGGCACCCGATTCGGCACCTCAGGCGCCGAATGTTGCGCCTCAGGCGCCTGATTCAGCACCTCAGCCGCCGAATGTGGGACCTCGTGGGTCAGCATCCAGCAGCCCGCAGCAGCCAGCGGCAGGCAGCGGCAGCAAGGCACCCAATTCGGCACACCAGGCGCCGAATGCTGCGCCTCAGGCCCCGAATGCTGCGCCTCAGGCGCCTGATTCTGCACCTCAGCCGCCGAATGTGGGACCTGGTGGTTCAGCATCCAGCAGCCCGCAGCAGCCAGCGGCAGCCAGCGGCAGCAAGGCACCCGATTCGGCAACCTCAGGCGCCGAATGCTGTGCCTCAGGCGCTTGATTCTGCACCTCAGCCGCCGAATGTGGGACCTGGTGGTTCAGCATCCAGCAGCCGGCAGCAGCCCAGCGGCAGCCAGCGGCAGCAAGGCACCCGATTCGGCACCTCAGGCGCCGAATGCTGCGCCTCAGGCGCCTGATTCTGCACCTCAGCCGCCGAATGTGGGACCTGGTGGTTCACCATCCAGCAGCCCGCAGCAGCCAGCAGCCCGCAGCAGCCAGCGGCAGCCAGCGGCAGCGAGGCGCCCGATTCGGCACCTCGGGCGCCGAATGCTGCGCCTCAGGAGCCTGATTCTGCACCTCAGCCGCCGAATGTGGGACCTGGTGGTTCACCATCCAGCAGCCCGCAGCAGCCCAGCGGCAGCCAGCGGCAGCAAGGCACCCGATTCGGCACCTCAGGCGCCGAATGCTGCGCCTCAGGCGCCTGATTCTGAACCTCAGCCGCCGAATGTGGGACCTGGTGGTTCAGCATCCAGCAGCCCGCAGCAGCCAGGGGCAGCCAGCGGCAGCAAGGCACCCGATTCGGCACCTCAGGCG
>NW_005435084.1:371821-376102 GCF_000147415.1 Chlorella variabilis | reverse complement strand
GCGAGGCGCCCGATTCGGCACGTCAGGCGCCGATGCTGCGCCTCAGGCGCCGAATGCTGCGCCTCAGGCGCTGATTCGGCACCTCAGCCGCCGAATGTGGGACCTGGTGGTTCAGCATCCAGCAGCCCGCAGCAGCCAGCCGCAGGCAGCAGCAGCAAGGCACCCGATTCGGCACCTCAGGCGCCGAATGCTGCGCCTCAGGCGCCTGATTCAGCACCTCAGCCGCCGAATGTGGGGCCTGGTGGTTCAGCATCCAGCAGCCCGCAGCAGCCAGCGGCAGGCAGCGACAGCAAGGCACCTTATTCGGCACCTCAGGCGCCGAATGTGGGACCTCGTGGGTCAGCATCCAGCATCCAGCAGCAGCCAGCCGCAGGCAGCGGCAGCGAGCCGCCCGATTCGGCGCCTCAGGCGCCGAATGCTGCGCCTCAGGCGCCGAATGCTGCGCCTCAGGCGCCTGATTCGGCACCTCAGCCGCCGAATGTGGGACCTGGTGGTTCAGCATCCAGCAGCCCGCAGCAGCCAGCCGCAGGCAGCAGCAGCAAGGCACCCGATTCGGCACCTCAGGCGCCGAATGTTGCGCCTCAGGCGCCTGATTCGGCACCTCAGCCGCCGAATGTGGGACCTCGTGGTTCAGCATCCAGCAGCCAGCAGCAGCCAGCGGCAGGCAGCGGCAGCAAGGCACCCGAGTCGGCACCTCAGGCGCCGAATGCTGCGCCTCAGGCGCCGAATGCTGCGCCTCAGGCGCCTGATTCAGCACCTCAGCCGCCGAATGTGGGACCTGGTGGTTCAGCATCCAGCAGCCCGCAGCAGCCAGCAGCCCGCAGCAGCCAGCGGCAGGCAGCTGCAGCGAGGCGCCTGATTCTGCACCTCAGCCGCCGAATGCGGGACCTGGTGGTTCAGCATCCAGCAGCCCGCAGCAGCCAGCAGCCCGCAGCAGCAAGCGGCAGCCAGCGGCAGCAAGGCACCCGATTCGGCACCTCGGGCGCCGAATGCTGCGCCTCAGGCGCCTGATTCTGCACCTCAGCCGCCGAATGCGGGACCTAGTGGTTCAGCATCCAGCAGCCCGCAGCAGCCAGCAGCCCGCAGCAGCCAGCGGCAGGCAGCTGCAGCGAGGCGCCCGATTCGGCACCTCGGGCGCCGAATGCTGCGCCTCAGGCGCCTGATTCTGCACCTCAGCCGCCGAATGTGGGACCTCGTGGTTCAGCATCCAGCAGCCCGCAGCAGCCAGCGGCAGCCAGCGGCAGCAAGGCACCCGATTCGGCACCTCAGGCGCCGAATGCTGCGCCTCAGGCGCCGAATGCTGCGCCTCAGGCGCCTGATTCTGCACCTCAGCCGCCGAATGTGGGACCTGGTGGTTCAGCATCCAGCAGCCCGCAGCAGCCAGCGGCAGGCAGCTGCAGCGAGGCGCCCGATTCGGCACCTCGGGCGCCGAATGCTGCGCCTCAGGCGTCTGATTCTGCACCTTAGCCGCCGAATGTGGTTCAGCATCCAGCAGCCCGCAGCAGCCAGCAGCCCGCAGCAGCCAGCGTCAGGCAGCGGCAGCGAGCCGCCCGATTTGGCACCTCAGGCGCCGAATGCTGCGCCTCAGGCGCCTGATTCTGCATCTCAGCCGCCGAATGTGGGACCTCGTGGTTCAGCATCCAGCAGCCCGCAGCAGCCAGCGGCAGCCAGCGGCAGCAAGGCACCCGATTCGGCACCTCAGGCGCCGAATGCTGCGCCTCAGGCGCCGAATGCTGCGCCTCAGGCGCCTGATTCGGCACATCAGCCGCCGAATGTGGGACCTGGTGGTTCAGCATCCAGCAGCCCGCAGCAGCCAGTAGCCCGCAGCAGCCAGCGGCAGGCAGCGGCAGCGAGCCGCCCGATTCGGCACCTCAGGCGCCGAATGCTGCGCCTCAGGCGCCGAATGCTGCGCCTCAGGCGCCGAATGCTGCGCCTCAGGCGCCTGATTTTGCACCTCAGCCGCCGAATGTGGCACCTGGTGGTTCAGCATCCAGCAGCCCGCAGCAGCCAGCGGCAGGCAGCTGCAGCGAGGCGCCCGATTCGGCACCTCGGGCGCCGAATGCTGCGCCTCAGGCGTCTGATTCTGCACCTTAGCCGCCGAATGTGGTTCAGCATCCAGCAGCCCGCAGCAGCCAGCAGCCCGCAGCAGCCAGCGGCAGGCAGCGGCAGCGAGCCGCCCGATTCGGCACCTCAGGCGCCGAATGCTGCGCCTCAGGCGCCGAATGCTGCGCCTCAGGCGCCTGATTCTGCACCTCAGCCGCCGAATGTGGGACCTGGTGGTTCAGCATCCAGCAGCCCGCAGCAGCCAGCGGCAGCCAGCGGCAGCAAGGCACCCGATTCGGCACCTCAGGCGCCGAATGCTGCGCCTCAGGCGCCGAACGCGGCTCCTCAGGCGCCTGATTCTGCACCTCAGCCGCCGACTGTGGGACCTGGTGGTTCAGCATCCAGCAGCCCGCAGCAGCCAGCGGCAGGCAGCGGCAGCAAGGTGCCCAATTTGGCACCTCAGGCGCCCGATTCGGCACCTCAGGCGCCGAATGCTGCGCCTCAGGCGCCGAATGCTGCGCCTCAGCCGCCGAATGTGGGACCTGGTGGTTCAGCATCCAGCAGCCCGCAGCAGCCAGCGGCAGCCAGCGGCAGCAAGGCACCCGATTCGGCACCTCAGGCGCCGAATGCTGCGCCTCAGGCGCCGAACGCGGCTCCTCAGGCGCCTGATTCTGCACCTCAGCCGCCTAATTCTTCACCTCAGCCGCCGAATGTGGGACCTGGTGGTTCAGCATCCAGCAGCCCGCAGCAGCCAGCGGCAGCCAGCGGCAGCAAGGCACCCGATTCGGCACCTCAGGCGCCGAATGCTGCGCCTCAGGCGCCGAACGCGGCTCCTCAGGCGCCTGATTCTGCACCTCAGCCGCCGACTGTGGGACCTGGTGGTTCAGCATCCAGCAGCCCGCAGCAGCCAGCGGCAGGCAGCGGCAGCAAGGTGCCCAATTTGGCACCTCAGGCGCCCGATTCGGCACCTCAGGCGCCGAATGCTGCGCTTCGGGCGCCGAATGCTGCGCCTCAGGCGCCTGATTCTGCACCTCAGCCGCCGAATGTGGGACCTGGTGGTTCACCATCCAGCAGCCCGCAGCAGCCAGCAGCCCGCAGCAGCCAGCGGCAGGCAGCTGCAGCGAGGCGCCCGATTCGGCACCTCGGGCGCCGAATGCTGCGCCTCAGGCGTCTGATTCTGCACCTTAGCCGCCGAATGTGGTTCAGCATCCAGCAGCCCGCAGCAGCCAGCAGCCCGCAGCAGCCAGCGTCAGGCAGCGGCAGCAAGGTGCCCGATTTGGCACCTCAGGCGCCGAATGCTGCGCCTCAGGTGCCGAATGCGGCGTCTCAGGCGCCGAATGCGGCGCCTCAGGCGCCTGATTCTGCACCTCAGCCGCCGAATGTGGGACCTGGTGGTTCAGCATCCAGCAGCCCGCAGCAGCCAGCAGCCCGCAGCAGCCAGCGGCAGGCAGCTGCATCAAGGCGCCCGATTCGGCACCTCAGGCGCCGAATGCTGCGCCTCAGGCGCCGAACGCGGCGCCTCAGGCGCCTGATTCTGCACCTCAGCCGCCGAATGTGGGACCTGGTGGTTCAGCATCCAGCAGCCCGCAGCAGCCAGCAGCCCGCAGCAGCCAGCGGCAGGCAGCGGCAGCGAGGCGCCCGATTCGGCACCTCGGGCGCCGAATGCTGCGCCTCAGGAGCCTGATTCTGCACCTCAGCCGCCGAATGTGGGACCTGGTGGTTCACCATCCAGCAGCCCGCAGCAGCCCAGCGGCAGCCAGCGGCATCAAGGCACCCGATTCGGCACCTCAGGCGCCGAATGCTGCGCCTCAGGCGCCTGATTCTGCACCTCAGCCGCCGAATGTGGGACCTGGTGGTTCAGCATCCAGCAGCCCGCAGCAGCCCAGCGGCAGCCAGCGGCAGCAAGGCACCCGATTCGGCACCTCAGGCGCCGAATGCTGCGCCTCAGGCGCCTGATTCTGCACCTCAGCCGCCGAATGTGGGACCTGGTGGTTCACCATCCAGCAGCCCGCAGCAGCCAGCAGCCCGCAGCAGCCAGCGGCAGGCAGCGGCAGCGAGGCGCCCGATTCGGCACCTCGGGCGCCGAATGCTGCGCCTCAGGAGCCTGATTCTGCACCTCAGCCGCCGAATGTGGGACCTGGTGGTTCACCATCCAGCAGCCCGCAGCAGCCCAGCGGCAGCCAGCGGCAGCAAGGCACCCGATTCGGCACCTCAGGCGCCGAATGCTGCGCCTCAGGC
>NW_005435084.1:370195-371771 GCF_000147415.1 Chlorella variabilis | reverse complement strand
CCCACTGATTCTGCACCTCAGCCGCCGAATGTGGGACCTCGTGGTTCAGCATCCAGCAGCCCGCAGCAGCCAGCAGCCCGCAGCAGCCAGCGGCAGCAAGGCACCTTATTCGGCACCTCAGGCGCCGAATGTGGGACCTCGTGGTTCAGCATCCTGCAGCCCGCAGCAGCCAGCGGCACCCAGCGGCAGCAAGGCGCCCGATTCGGCACCTCAGGCGCCGAATGCTGCGCCTCAGGCGCCTGATTCTGCACCTCAGCCGCCGAATGTGGGACCTGGTGGTTCAGCAGCCAGCAGCCCGCAGCAGCCAGCGGCAGGCAGCTGCAGCGAGGCGCCCGATTCGGCACCTCGGGCGCCGAATGCTGCGCCTCAGGCGTCTGATTCTGCACCTTAGCCGCCGAATGTGGTTCCGCATCCAGCAGCCCGCAGCAGCCAGCAGCCCGCAGCAGCCAGCGGCAGCAAGGCACCTTATTCGGCACCTCAGGCGCCGAATGTGGGACCTCGTGGTTCAGCATCCTGCAGCCCGCAGCAGCCAGCGTCAGGCAGCGGCAGCAAGGTGCCCGATTTGGCACCTCAGGCGCCGAATGCTGCGCCTCAGGTGCCGAATGCGGCGTCTCAGGCGCCGAATGCGGCGCCTCAGGCGCCTGATTCTGCACCTCAGCCGCCGAATGTGGTTCCGCATCCAGCAGCCCGCAGCAGCCAGCAGCCCGCAGCAGCCAGCGGCAGCAAGGCACCTTATTCGGCACCTCAGGCGCCGAATGTGGGACCTCGTGGTTCAGCATCCTGCAGCCCGCAGCAGCCAGCGTCAGGCAGCGGCAGCAAGGTGCCCGATTTGGCACCTCAGGCGCCGAATGCTGCGCCTCAGGTGCCGAATGCGGCGTCTCAGGCGCCGAATGCGGCGCCTCAGGCGCCTGATTCTGCACCTCAGCCGCCGAATGTGGTTCAGCATCCAGCAGCCCGCAGCAGCCAGCAGCCCGCAGCAGCCAGCGGCAGCCAGCGGCAGCGAGCCGCCCGATTCGGCACCTCAGGCGCCGAATGCTGCGCCTCAGGCGCCGAATGCTGCGCCTCAGGCGCCTGATTCTGCACCTCAGCCGCCGAATGTGGGACCTCGTGGTTCAGCATCCAGCAGCCCGCAGCAGCCAGCGGCAGCCAGCGGCAGCAAGGCACCCGATTCGGCACCTCAGGCGCCGAATGCTGCGCCTCAGGCGCCGAATGCTGCGCCTCAGGCGCCTGATTGGGCACATCAGCCGCCGAATGCGGGACCTGGTGGTTCAGCATCCAGCAGCCCGCAGCAGCCAGCAGCCCGCAGCAGCAAGCGGCAGGCAGCTGCAGCAAGGCACCCGATTCGGCACCTCGGGCGCCGAATGCTGCGCCTCAGGCGCCTGATTCTGCACCTCAGCCGCCGAATGCGGGACCTAGTGGTTCAGCATCCAGCAGCCCGCAGCAGCCAGCAGCCCGCAGCAGCCAGCGGCAGGCAGCTGCAGCGAGGCGCCCGATTCGGCACCTCGGGCGCCGAGTGCTGCGCCTCAGGCGCCTGATTCTGCACCTCAGCCGCCGAATGTGGGACCTGGTGGTGTGG
>NW_005435084.1:345564-356693 GCF_000147415.1 Chlorella variabilis | reverse complement strand
CATCCAGCAGCCCGCAGCAGCCAGCAGCCCGCAGCAGCCAGCGGCAGGCAGCTGCAGCGAGGCGCCCGATTCGGCACCTCAGGCGCCTGATTCTGCACCTCAGCCGCCGAATTTGGGACCTGGTGGTTCAGCATCCAGCAGCCCGCAGCAGCCAGGGGCAGCCAGCGGCAGCAAGGCACCCGATTCGGCACCTCAGGCGCCGAATGCTGCGCCTCAGGCGCCTGATTCTGCACCTCAGCCGCCGAATGTGGGACCTGGTGGTTCAGCATCCAGCAGCCCGCAGCAGCCCAGCGGCAGCCAGCGGCAGCAAGGCACCCGATTCGGCACCTCAGGCGCCGAATGCTGCGCCTCAGGCGCCTGATTCTGCACCTCAGCCGCCGAATGTGGGACCTGGTGGTTCAGCATCCAGCAGCCCGCAGCAGCCAGGGGCAGCCAGCGGCAGCAAGGCACCCGATTCGGCGCCTCAGGCGCCGAATGCGGCGCCTCAGGCGCCTGATTCTGCACCTCAGCCGCCGAATGTGGGACCTGGTGGTTCAGCATCCAGCAGCCCGCAGCAGCCCAGCGGCAGCCAGCGGCATCAAGGCACCCGATTCGGCACCTCAGGCGCCGAATGCTGCGCCTCAGGCGCCTGATTCTGCACCTCAGCCGCCGAATGTGGGACCTGGTGGTTCAGCATCCAGCAGCCCGCAGCAGCCCAGCGGCAGGCAGCTGCAGCAAGGCACCCGATTCGGCACCTCAGGCGCCGAATGCTGCGCCTCAGGCGCCTGATTCTGCACCTCAGCCGCCGAATGTGGGACCTGGTGGTTCAGCATCCAGCAGCCCGCAGCAGCCAGGGGCAGCCCGCAGCAGCCAGCGGCAGGCAGCTGCAGCGAGGCGCCCGATTCGGCACCTCAGGCGCCTGATTCTGCACCTCAGCCGCCGAACGCGGCGCCTCAGGCGCCTGATTCTGCACCTCAGCCGCCGAATGTGGGACCTGGTGGTTCAGCATCCAGCAGCCCGCAGCAGCCAGCAGCCCGCAGCAGCCAGCGGCAGGCAGCTGCAGCGAGGCGCCTGATTCTGCACCTCAGCCGCCGAATGCGGGACCTGGTGGTTCAGCATCCAGCAGCCCGCAGCAGCCAGCAGCCCGCAGCAGCCAGCGGCACGCAGCTGCAGCGAGGCGCCCGATTCGGCACCTCAGGCGCCTGATTCTGCACCTCAGCCGCCGAATGTGGGACCTGTTGGTTCAGCATCCAGCAGCCCGCAGCAGCCAGGGGCAGCCAGCGGCAGCAAGGCACCCGATTCTGCACCTCAGCCGCCGAATGTGGGACCTGGTGGTTCAGCATCCAGCAGCCCGCAGCAGCCAGCAGCCCGCAGCAGCCAGCGGCAGCCAGCGGCAGCAAGGCACCCGATTCGGCACCTCAGGCGCCCGATTCGGCACCTCAGGCGCCGAATGCTGCGCCTCAGGCGCCTGATTCTGCATCTCAGCCGCCGAATGTGGGACCTGGTGGTTCAGCATCCAGCAGCCCGCAGCAGCCAGCGGCAGGCAGCGGCAGCAAGGCACCCGATTCGGCACCTCAGGCGCCGAATGCTGCGCCTCAGGCGCCTGATTCTGCACCTCAGCCGCCGAATGTGGGACCTGGTGGTTCAGCATCCAGCAGCCCGCAGCAGCCAGCGGCAGGCAGCTGCAGCAAGGCGCCCATTTCGGCACCTCAGGCGCCGATTGCGGCGCCTCAGGCTCCTGATTCTGCACCTCAGCCGCCGAATGTGGGACCTGGTGGTTCACCATCCAGCAGCCCGCAGCAGCCAGCGGCAGGCAGCGGCAGCAAGGCACCCGATTCGGCACCTCAGGCGCCGAATGCGGCGCCTCAGGCGCCTGATTCTGCACCTCAGCCGCCGAATGTGGGACCTCGTGGATCAGCATCCAGCAGCCCGCAGCAGCCAGCGGCAGGCAGCGGCAGCAAGGCACCCGATTCGGCACCTCAGGCGCCGAATGCTGCGTCTCAGGCGCCTGATTCTGCACCTCAGCCGCCGAATGTGGGACCTGGTGGTTCACCATCCAGCAGCCCGCAGCAGCCACGGGCAGGCAGCGGCAGCAAGGCACCCGATTCGGCACCTCAGCCGCCGAATGTGGGACCTGGTGTTTCAGCAGCCAGCAGCCCGCAGCAGCCAGCGGCAGGCAGCTGCAGCAAGGCACCCGATTCGGCACCTCAGGCGCCGAATGCTGCGCCTCAGGCGCCGAACGCGGCGCCTCAGGCGCCTGATTCTGCACCTCAGCCGCCGAATGTGGGACCTGGTGGTTCAGCATCCAGCAGCCCGCAGCAGCCAGCAGCCCGCAGCAGCCAGCGGCAGGCAGCTGCAGCGAGGCGCCCGATTCGGCACCTCAGGCGCCTGATTCTGCACCTCAGCCGCCGAACGCGGCGCCTCAGGCGCCTGATTCTGCACCTCAGCCGCCGAATGTGGGACCTGGTGGTTCAGCATCCAGCAGCCCGCAGCAGCCAGCAGCCCGCAGCAGCCAGCGGCAGGCAGCTGCAGCGAGGCGCCTGATTCTGCACCTCAGCCGCCGAATGCGGGACCTGGTGGTTCAGCATCCAGCAGCCCGCAGCAGCCAGCAGCCCGCAGCAGCCAGCGGCACGCAGCTGCAGCGAGGCGCCCGATTCGGCACCTCAGGCGCCTGATTCTGCACCTCAGCCGCCGAATGTGGGACCTGTTGGTTCAGCATCCAGCAGCCCGCAGCAGCCAGGGGCAGCCAGCGGCAGCAAGGCACCCGATTCTGCACCTCAGGCGCCGAATGTGGGACCTGGTGGTTCAGCATCCAGCAGCCCGCAGCAGCCAGCAGCCCGCAGCAGCCAGCGGCAGCCAGCGGCAGCAAGGCACCCGATTCGGCACCTCAGGCGCCCGATTCGGCACCTCAGGCGCCGAATGCGGCGCCTCAGGCTCCTGATTCTGCACCTCAGCCGCCGAATGTGGGACCTGGTGGTTCACCATCCAGCAGCCCGCAGCAGCCAGCGGCAGGCAGCGGCAGCAAGGCACCCGATTCGGCACCTCAGGCGCCGAATGCGGCGCCTCAGGCGCCTGATTCTGCACCTCAGCCGCCGAATGTGGGACCTCGTGGATCAGCATCCAGCAGCCCGCAGCAGCCAGCGGCAGGCAGCGGCAGCAAGGCACCCGATTCGGCACCTCAGGCGCCGAATGCTGCGTCTCAGGCGCCTGATTCTGCACCTCAGCCGCCGAATGTGGGACCTGGTGGTTCACCATCCAGCAGCCCGCAGCAGCCACGGGCAGGCAGCGGCAGCAAGGCACCCGATTCGGCACCTCAGCCGCCGAATGTGGGACCTGGTGTTTCAGCAGCCAGCAGCCCGCAGCAGCCAGCGGCAGGCAGCTGCAGCAAGGCGCCCGATTCGGCACCTCAGGCGCCGAATGCGGCGCCTCAGGCGCCTGATTCTGCACCTCAGCCGCCGAATGTGGGACCTGGTGGTTCAGCATCCAGCAGCCCGCAGCAGCCAGCGGCAGCAAGGTCCTTGATGCTGCGCCTTAGTAACATTTTGAAGAAGACATTGCAGGACAGGCGTTAAGCGTTGGCATGGATTTGAAATTCTGCTGACGATTGTATGTGCCGTTTTCCTTCTGCCAGCGCTTGTTCCATGTGACTGTCATTCCTTGCTCCGCCCAAGCAATGCCTTGGCAGCCAGCTTCTTCCGGGCTTCACTTCCGCTAGGCACCGGGTCGGCAGCAGCAAACGCTGGCAGGCGTGGTGCTGCGGGGCCCTCCATGAGCTGCACCGCCCCCCACTGGACATGTGCTTCAGGGGAGTTCACACGGCGAGCTTTGAGGCTGGTGCAGGGCTTGCCGGCTGCCTGCCTGTCTGGATCATGCAGCATGTCAATGGCAGCGCTGGACGGGCGATGCAGCTCCAGCAGCTGGGACCTGCAGTGTAAAAGGTGGGTAGGTAGGAGTTCACAAGGAGTCGGTGACCAGAGCCAGAAAGGCCACACTCTCCTGTAAAGCTGAGGCATGCTTCAGCGCCCCCGAGCAAGGGACTGCGTCAGACAATGCTGCAAGAGCTCATCTGGCAGACCCAATTGGTACAGCAGCTCACCTGCGGGCCACAGCGTGCTGGCCGCTCGCAGTACTGCCAAAGAAATCTACACTAAAAATCTGAATCTGAAGCTTGCCCTGCAATCATCATTGAAGGGCAGGAAACCGTCACAAGCAATTCAGGCAACCTTGCAGCAAGCGGCTAAGGCGCGTGGGTGTCTGCCCAATTTCATGGGCAGGCCAAGTAGCTTCCGCTCTGCCGCCCAGCATCGTGCAGCGGCACTGCCAGCGGTGTTTCATGCGCGCGAAAAGCAACCAGCAGGCGCTGCCGGGCAAACCCGCCGCCAGATGCGCTTGTTTGAGGCTGCGCTCACCTGCTCCTCTAGCTGACTCCACACCTCCTCTCCCTGCCGTGCCAGCACAACAATGCGCGCTACCTCGTACAGCGCCGTTGCCGCCAGCGGGTCCACAAAGCTGTAGAGGCTGAAGCCATCTGCAAGCGCGCTGCGGGCTGACCATTTGGCCAGCGCCGAGATGCGCGCCACTTTCATGACCTGCTGGCCACCAGCACTGCTAGAGTAGCGCGCCTCAAAGGCAAACACCTCCTCCGTAGCTGCATCCTCCACGCCGCCCAGCGCCGCTGTGTGGCAGTCACGCAGACGCCCGGCCAGCTGCCCACCCCCTCCCCACATCCCGCTATCATCATCATGGTCAGAAGGAAGGATAGACTGCCACTGCAGCGTGTGGATGCAATGGGAGGAAGCAAGCCATCATTTTGCTGGACCCCACAAACATGCTAGTCGCAGCCGCCCTGCCTGCGGAAATCACCCTGCCAGCTCACCAGGTGCAACTTAAGGGCCATGCGGGTTGGCTTCAGGCATGGCTTTTGGGACCCCAGAGTCGGCAGCGCCGCCAGCACGCTCAAGTTTGGGCTTTCGCTGGAAACCCAGAATTCCTTCTCAGGATCCAGCTGCACTGGCTTCTGCAGGCAGGCAGGCAGGCAGGCAGGCAGGGGCGGATGCGCTGTTAGGCAGGCTCACATCATGGCTGCTCAGCAGCTTGCTAAGCCATCTACCGCATTGCTCGCCTGCTCGGCAGCTGGCGCACGCAGCAGGACTTTGGCCGCACGCAGCAGGACTTTGGCAGGGATCACCACAACTTGCCTCACACACTTCCAGGGGTCCTAGCGTGCCGCCTCGTGGCTCCACCTTGACCGACAGAGCGTGCTGCCAGTTCTGCAGCAGGGAGCGGTGCAATTGTCACACAGAAGGAGGCCGAGCGCCTCGAGGAGCACCACCACAGCTGCAACAGGTGCCGAGGCAGGCAGGCTGCACCCCAACCCCTCACCTGATCCTCCACAACCGCGTACACCACGTCCCAGGGCATGTGCAGCAGCTCGCCATTGGACATCAGCAGCGCAGAAGGTGTGCGCGAGCCAGGCGGCAGGACTGGGCAGCGGCGAGCAAAAAAGGCCGAACGGTCTTCCTCCCCGTCGGCAGCTGCAGGCGGGGGCTCCTCCCACCCGCTGGCATCGCGGAATGGCCTGGGGCCCTGAGTGGCAACAGCCGCGCTTCGCCCGCTGTCCCCACGCTGCCTGCCCGATGGTGCCGCGGCAGCGCCTGTGCGGCCCGACTGCTGCTGGCGGCGAGGGTCCGGTGCGGTTGCTGGCTGCGTCGTGCCGTTCCGGCTGGCCAGGTTGGACGGGCGGAAGGGCCGCTGCCGCAGCCGAGGGGCAGCTGAGTCGCAATCCTCCTCAGAATCCAGGCCGCCCTCGCTGCTGCTGTCGCTGCTGCTGAGGTGCACTGGCCTGCGGGTGCGGCGGTATCCCGCCGCTGGCACAACATCGCTCGCCTCGCTGTCAGTAGGGCTCTCCAGAGAGCCCGGCAGCTGCGGGGGCTGCAGGCGGGCCGCGCGGCGGCGCACAGCCCCCTGCGGTGCCTGTACCTGCGCTGTCTGCTGCAGCTGCTCCCTGAGCTGTGCAATCTCGGCATCGCGCTGCTCCAGCTGCTGCTGCTGCCGTTGTGTGGCCAGCCCCAGGGCCTCAAGACGCCGGGCAAGCTCCTCCACATCGACACCACCGTGCAGCTGCTGGCTCGGCTGCTCACCGCCTGCCGCCCACCGCTGCTCCTGCTGCTGCTCCTGCGGCCGCGGCCGGCGCAGGATGGAGGCCGGCGGATCGGCAAAGGCCACTCCTGTTCGCCGCCTGCGCACGGTAGTTGCTGCTGCGGCGGCAGCCTGCTTGTCCGCACTGGTTCCCAGGCTCTCCCGGCGGCTCGCCCCTGGCTGCCGCCCATTGGTGGGCGACAGCACCTGCTGCGCGCCAGCGCTGCTTGAGGGTGCTCCTGGCGGCGACGCTGGCGGCGCCTGCCGCGGCGGGTGGGCAGTGGGAGCTGCGGGCGACTGCGCAGGCAGCGACGTGTCCTCGGCCCCAACCGCTGCTGGCGCTGCGGCCTCGTCCAAATCCAACTGCCTGACAAGCTGCGGCGCTCCTGATTCGTGTGCCAGCATTTGCTCCACGATGTCTCCCGGCTGTGCTGGCTTCCCTCCCTACAGGTGCAACAGCGCAGACGGCAGCGGCGGCAGAGCGGGCTGGGTGCGAAGGTCCCAGCGAAGCTTCTTGCGGTGACGCAATGCTACGGCTGTAGACCCAGCAAGTGCAGGGGAACTTAGCGCACCCGCACTAGGGTCGATAACCTGTCGCGGAGAAGTCTGCCCCTGGCCTCGCGTGTCTCCCGCTGTGTTCTCTTGATAGAATCCGAGGAGGGCGTGGCGGCCGTGTGGGAAATGGGCAGGCCGGGCGTCTGCGACGCCATGGCTATCGCCGCCGTATGGTCAAAGCGACTCAGCGCAAGCTGCGAGGACCGCAGAGCGTGCTAACGGGAACCAGGAGGAGCTGCAGGGCTACCTGGGAAGGTCTCATAAGTGGTGGGCAGGGTGGCCGCCAAGTCGCCGCCACGTCGCAGGCGCCACTTTACTTGCGCTGGCGCCACCGAGGTTGCCCTCACTCTCCAATCCTACTTATCCGGCGGCGATTCAAACAACGGCGGCAATTCAAACAATTACATATTGCTGTCTATTCAAACAAGCATTAGCATCGTACAAAGACAGCATCCAGCAACCCTGCCGGCCCCATGTTTTCAAACACCCTGCTGCCACCAATGCTCCCAGTCCCCCTACGCTGTGGGCACCCTGCTAAGATTGAAGGCTGAGTACCGGCACAGAGCCGCAGTGGCGGCGATGTTCTTAAACGCCGACTCCCACAGCGCTTCGGCAGCCATCTTAGCGGTCTTTACTGAAGTCGCCTTGCTGATGGTCAGGGCGGCGGGCCTGTTGCCCCCGGGCTCGGCTGCGGGCGCAATCTGCAGGGCATGACAAGCCATGGAGGGATACTACGATAGCCAGAAGCAACACTGCAGCTAGCAGCCTGGAACCCTGGTAAACATCTCCATCATCCCTGCCCGTCTGTGCTGCCTTCCCTGCTCCTCATGCAAGCGGGTGGGCTGGGCCAGCTCACCATGAGGCCCGCAAAGTCATCCTCAAACTCCGCCAGCGCCCGTGCCGCCTGCACCGCCGCTTCCCCGCGGCGCGTCATCTGCAGGGCAGCGCAGCGCAGAGGATCGATTCAGAGCGGCAGGCACCCACTGCAAAAGCAGCGTGGGCCTGCTTGCGCAGACTTTCCGTTCAGCGCCTGCCACTTGCCTTGTCCAGCACCTGCTGCACCTCGTGCGGCACCTCCTGGTCCAGCTTGATGGCCTGCCGCGCCTCCGAATCCACCAGTGCATAGTACTGGTCCAGGGCGCTGTCAATCTCGGCGGCGGCCCTGCTGCTGCGGATCAGCGGCGCCTCTGCTGCCGCTGACAGCACGCGCGCACCCTTCACGGCGTGGGTGTACTTCCAGAGGGATGGAAGGAAGTCATCTGCAGTGCAGGCCAGTGGGCGCACAGCGGCGGTTCGAGACAGCTGCCGGTGCGGGATCTCTCAAATGTCCGTTTCTCTTTCAGCCACAGCAGCAGATGGCAGCAGGTCACGAGCAGCAGATGGCCACAGAAGCAGAGACAGCCTGTTGGGCAGCCAAGCTGCCCAACAGCAACAGTAGCAGCAGCAGGCTGTACGCTACCCACCTAGCAGGTAGTCGGTGGTGTTGACAAAGGCAGCAGCCAGCGCAGGCACACGCCTGGAGGCTACACCCTTGCGAGCCACCGCGCCCAGCAGGTCGCACGCCTCCTCGATGGCCCCGTGCGTCTTCAGGCCCAGTACATGCTCCTTCAGGCGGTACAGTGCGCCGTAATCCTGCAGGTGCGAGGGCGAGTGGGGCAGGTGCACCGCCATCAGGGCGAAAGAGAGAAAAGGCCGGCAGTTGTAGGCGCAGAAAGATGGCTGAGGCAGCGGCCACCTGGCAGCTATACTCACTGCGGTCAGTTTTGCAGTAACCCTGTGTTACAGTCACCCCGCTATGATAGGCCGCGTGAGCAGACCTTGGGCAGGGGGCACACGTGATCAAGGGGCATCAAGAGAGGGGGTGGACCATGGAGCACCCTCTCCATGGCTCCGACCACCCTCCCCCCAGCTGAGCGTCCCAGGGTCACCCCACCCTGGCCCCGCTCCCCGTCCTGCCGGACACGCAACCCCCACAACGTGGTGGGGGAGCCCAGATGCATCCCCGCCAGTGACATCCGCTCACAAGATGCAAGGAAGTCTGGGCTGAACAGCACACGCTCGATGGCGCAGGCATCCAGCAGGGAGGCTGCAGCAGCAAAGCGCATGCAGAGGATACTACATCAGTATCTTACCCATCACATAGGCATCACATACACCTTGTGAGCAAAGAGATTTGCAGTGCAGTCAGGGACAGCGACGGCAAGCATGCCAACCTTGCGCCAGAACGTTGAAAAAGGCTGTGTGCCGCTCCGTCATCTCCACAATCTCCATGCTGGGCTCCAGCAGCTTCATGGCCAGCTGCTGGTCACAGGTGCCGGCCTGGGCCCCGCTCTGCTGCGAAGGGGCCAGGCAGGCACGCGGGCAGGCCGGAGTTGATTGGCACCAAGCCAGGCAGGCAGGCAGCATCGGTTTGGGCCAGCAGGCAGTCAGATGGGCAGCAAAGGGAGCCGGCATGGCTTCCTCAGACTTGCCAAGCCTTGCGGCAGTCACCAAAGCCCACGCACATTGACCGCTTTGCGAACCAGGCGCTCCAGGCAGTAGCCGCCCACCAGCAGCAAGCCATCATGAGCTGCCACATCATCCGGTTGAGGCTCGTCCTGCAGCATCGGGTTGATGTCCTTGGCCAGGCTGGCAAAGCGCTTGCTACCTGCCAAGGAAGCGGAAGGGGGGCGAGGGGCAGCCGTAAGAATGGAATGTCATTGCTCAGCACAGTGGCGATGCTGCCAAAGAAGAGGAGTGCTGGCGAGTGTATCTGGCAGGCAGGAGGAGCAGCGGCAAGAGCAGCAGCGGCGCCACAGTTCGCGGCCGTGCATTGCACACCATGCATGCAAGCACCAGCCCACCCACCGGGGGGCGCCAGCATGTCCAGCTTGCGGGCTTGCTTCAGCAGGCCACATGCCAGGTGGCTCTTGCGGGCGTACTGCACCAGCAGGTACGCCTCCACCTCATCTGCCTGCATTTCAAGGGCGGGCGAAGAGACACTCCAGACCACAAGCCTCCAATTTGCCCCACTGGGCGACATGCGGCACAGCTATAAAGATATCCAGCCAGGGCCTGCGTGCAGCCCTGCCAGGCCAAGCCAACTGACGTAGGTGGTTGTGGCGGCGAAGGCCACGACAGATGAGGCGGTGGTGTAGCAGAAGTCGGCGGCCAGCCGCAGGAGCACGCTCTTGTCGCTGTGGCGCTCCTCCAGCTTCGCATGAATTACCTGGATCTGCAGCAGGGGATGGCAAAATAATGCTGGAAAAAACGCAGGGGGGGATTCACACTGCCATCAGGTGCGGGGGGCAGGAGTGCTGATTCAGGCCGGGGCAGCGGGCCTTTGAGAGCCACCCAGTAGCCGGAGAGTTTTGAACCCACCTGCTTGGGCGCTTCCTCAACCAGACCATCCAGGAAGAACAGCCGGAGGGCCACCGTGAGCAGGTTGGCACCTGCCACCTCGTCGTCGGCGGGCATCTTCTGCACACACACATGGCGTGCCGCCATCGATGGCGGCATTGCTGATGTCAGCAATGCACAGGCCACGTGGCAGGCCCACCCAGGTGGGACAAAATAGGCATGGGCCAGCTCTAGGCAGCCAATTGCACCCATGGGCACATGTTCTTCTTGCCTCACCGTCGCCATGTGGGTGAACCACTGGTCACATGCCAGCAGGCGCGTGTACACCTCCTTCTCGCCGCCTGCATCCGCCATTTCCATCGCCTCGCCAATGCTGTGCAACACCTCTTCGAATTTTCCGCCTACGGTTTTTTTTTTCATTCATTCATTCATTCAGCACACAGACCGGCCGCCTCTTGCTCGAGGGCGGCCCACTTTGGCCTGGGCAGCCCGGGCCGCCCTCCCCCCCGGGCGCATGTTCGGTGTTGGAGGGGTGTGCCCAGCGATAGGGGGGCCCTGAAGGCATGCGCCGAGGCCGGGAAGCGTGGTTCGGCGCTGCTGCACGCTTGGCGATTTGACCAGAACCACGTGCCGCCGAGCTGCGGCCGCAGTTTCCGGCCCACGGTCTACGGTCGCAGCCACGGGACTCGGCGGCACGGCGTTTGGGCCCAAGCTTGCTGCCGCCGCCGCCGTGCCCGGGGGGCAGCGCGGCGGCGGCGGCGGCACGCTGCGACGCCCCCGTGCTGCCGAGCTGCAGCCGTAGTTTCCTGCCAGAAGCCCACGGCCACAGCCACGGGACTCGGCGGCACGGAGTTTCGGTCCACGGCTTGCTGCCGCCGCCGTCGCAGGGGTGCTGCCTGCGGCGGCGGCGGCACGGCGTTTGGGTCCACGGCTTGCTGCCGCTGCCGCCGCCGCAGGGGTGCTGCCTGCGGCGGCGGCGGTAGCGCACGTGGCAACCCCCCGCGTTTCCTTGCCTCCCATCCACCGGACCCCGTCCTGCGCTTCACTTTGTTTAGGGAGGGGCTGCTCACTGCTCATTGCTCATTGCTCATCGCACACTGCTCAACGCTCATGCCCTA
>NW_005435084.1:339752-345361 GCF_000147415.1 Chlorella variabilis | reverse complement strand
TCGCCCGGTTCCCGTCCCGTTTCGGCGGGGAGTCTATGTTGCAAGCTAGTTCTTGCTTTACCAGACTTTAAGCCCACACAAGCTACGTGCCAATAGGACAGGCCAATCTTCTGGTTGAGGTGTCCCTGCAAGGTGACCGGCAGATAGGGGCAGGGAAAGTGTGACCTGCGGGCCCGCTGCACTTCGGCCGGCCTCTCCAGCTGCCGATACCACAATGCATTTCCAGCTGCCGATACCACAATGCAACAATTGCCAAGCCGCGCAGCACACTGGCAGCTGCAGCAGCTTGCTGCTAGTGGCAGCAACACGCAGCAGCAACTCACGCCGCGCTGCAGCTCCGCCTTTGACGGCACGGGCAGCGGGTTGGGCGGCTCCAAGGCAGGCGGCAGGTCCTGATGCCTCATGTCCTGCAGGAATGCAACGCAAGAACGGCAGGCAGGTCAGGTCAGATACATATTTATAATTCCTGCTGCGACCACTGTTATGCAACTTCAAGTAAAAGATATAGTGTATGTGGCACGTGAAAAGGTACGTGGCACGCGAAGCGAGCAAACCAACGGCAGAGGGCACTGAGGCAGCAAGGGAAAATCAGCAGCCACCCGCACCTCGCCTAGGTCCTGCTTGTCGATTCAGCATGTGGCGCGAATCGCGCCACCTGCCATCGGCCTCGTCAAAGCGCTGCACTCCAGGCAGGCAGGAGGAGGCATCAATTCAGGGCCACCAAATAGGGAGGGCAGGGGACCTTTCAGTTTGGCAGCGGCAGGATCTGACTCCACCTCCAGAAGCCATACACATGTGCCGCAGGTGCTCACCAGTGCATCGCGTAGTGTCCTCAGTCGGTCCAGCAGGGCCCGCTTGTTCAGCAGACGTGTCTTGGAGGGTGGTAACAGCATTGCGGCGCTGGCATCCAGCATCAGCTGGCACAGTGGCTTGCCCAGGATCTGGTAAGCCACCTGGGCCTGCATCCAAGCAGGCCAGCAGGAGGGCAATACAGCCAGAGCCAGAGCAGGGATTGCAGCGCAGAAGCTGCCAGCTGTCGCAAACAGGCCCAGCTGGTCTGCAGGTCTAGGCGATCTGCGGCACAGTGCAAAACAGCAGGATCCTGGCAAGTACTGCTGGCAGCTGCCATGGCCTCGCGCCCATGCAGCAATCACGTCTTCGCTGCAGCACTCAAGCCCCCGCAAGTGCCAGCAGGTGCTCACCCCGTAGCCGGCGGGCAGCTCGGCCAGCCGGCGGCTCAGCGTGTGCAGCACCAGGTCTGCGGCGGCGGGGTTGCGCTTGGCGACCAGCGTGTCTTTCAGCAGCGCCACCACGCGGCTGTACGCCATGCATGCGTTTGACGAGAGCAAGGCCTGCAATTGGAGCGTGGAGGCAGAGCAGGCATGCAGGGGAGGGGCGCGGGTCAGCGCCGAAAGGAGAGTAGGAAAGCGCGGCAGCCCTGCTGGGAGGCAGGAGGCCCCCCCAGGGAGGCCAGGGGGCGCACCCAGGCCCGCAACCGCGAGCTGCCGACTTGCGCACTGCATGCCGCTGGCAGCCAGCGCGGGCTCAGGCCGCCAGCGCACCCACCCCTGCTCACCAGCAGCACATCTGACTTGGCCTCAACCAGCGCCAGCGGCTCATTCAGGCTGGCGGAGTCCACCATGAACTCCACCAGCTGCTCGGGCAGCGCCGCCGGCAGCTCATCAAAGAAGTCGGGGAACCACGCAGAGGCGGCGCCCAGGAACTGGATCACGGCCTGCGAGGCGCGCGGGGAAGGGCAGCGGCGGGATTGCTTGAGGCCGAGGGGCCAGGGCGAGGGCGGCCGGCCCACCAAAGCAGGGCAGGGAGTACATAGCAGGGGGCAGTGAGCGCCGCGCCGGGCAGGCAGGCCAGGGAAAGTCAGCAGCAGGCCTGCCGGCATGCAGACATACGTCTGTCACGGCGGGCGGCACGTCGCCAGTCTTTGCTGCCGCGAAGAAGATGCCGGGCAGCTCTTCTGCCCCTCGCTTCCTGCAGGGCGGGGCAGGTGGGGGTGGGGTGGTGGGGGGGGGCAGGGAGACGGGCGGGCACAGCAAGGTTGCACGGGCCAGGAGGCAGGGGCGAGGATTTCCATGTGGCGGGAAACTCAGGGAGCAGCCTTGGACCAGCTGCCAGCCCACATGGCAACGTGCAGCGCGCACTGGCAGGCCACTCACAGCTTGGGGAAGACGCCCATGCCCAGCGCGGCGCCCTCTGAGGAGCCCTCCTCCTGGCTGGCCAGGGCGGTCAACTCGTGCAGCGCCGCCACCTGCTGGTCGGGGGCGCCCCGCAGGTCCTGCAGGCAGGGGGAAGGGAGGCCGAGCACTGGAGCAGCACCACTGCAGTGCATCAGTGCAGCAGAGCTCTGCTGTGGCCGCATCGACGCAACAGACTGCAGGCCCCACTCACGCGCAGAAGCTGCATGATGGGGGCGGCGGGCCGCTTGGCGGCGCCTTGGCTCGCCTCGGCCGGGGCCCCAGCGGCCCCAGCGGCGTCCTCCAGCTGCAGAGGAGACTCAGAAGTCGTCAGCATCGAAGTGGGGCGGCCGTGCGGGCAGGTCAGTGCGGGCACCAGCGGTTGGACTCAGCTGCTGCCCAGCCTCCAGGCGCTGCCAGCCCAGGGAGGCAGGGTGGGGGCAGATCGCAGGGCCCCACCAGAGCACGCTCCCAGGCATAGCTGGCCTCACTGGGGCCACCCATGGAGCCTGTGCTGCGGCTCCCAGCTCTCAAGGCGCTGCAGCCCAGCCCACGGGCCCAGTCAGCCCTATGCTGCACAGCTGCGACACCCACCAACCACCAGAGCCGGTCCTCACCTTGCGTTTATCAGCTTGCTGCATTCTGGTGCAGCCACAGGCTGTGATGCGCGGCAATGGGTGGCAGGACGACGTAGGAGAGGGGAGTTGGTGAGGCCGCCACGCCGCCGGCGGTCCTTTCCACCGACGTCCTTTCCAACCCGCCACTTGCAGCCATCTTGCTCTGGCCCCAAGACATGTATGAAGCCATTCGTGCTGGTGTTGCGACAGGAAGACAGATCATGAGATCAGTGCCTGCACCCCACAGACAGCTGCACCCATGCCCGGCAGCCGCAGCCTGCGGGCGGGAGCGTGTCCAAGACTGGCGGGCCGGCGCTTCCATGCGGGCGCTGCCCGCCGGTTCCCGGCCGCCGTGGCCGCTACCATCGGTAGCTATCACGGCAGCGGCATGATCAACATACCACCGCTCTTCCCAGTCACAGCTTGCTGAGCTCTTTCCCAGGAGCAGGTGCGTCACGGCATCTCTGATGCCGCTCGCAGCGGAGCGAAAGTCAAGGCCCAACTATTGGTTCACAACGAACGGCAGCGCTGCCGCAGGGGCACGGTTGCCAGGACGAGGGAATGAACATGGAAGCTTGGCATGCGAGGGACTGGAAGGTGGGAGGAGCTGCAGGCTGGCAGGTGGGGCCAGCGCAAGGCGGCCAGCCAGCTGCACCGCTCGCCGCAATGTGCAATTCACAGGGCGCTGTGGGCCCACCGCCTGTTCACCGCTCCATGGGAACCACACTGGTAGCGTGGGGGCACGCGCCTAGTGGCGGTCTGGCGGGTACACCCTCACCAGCGCCCCCGGCGCGTTGTACCCACCAGTCCTGGGCGCACCCTCCTTATCAAACAGAATGGTGTTGGTGAGGTTGCCTGCCGGCGTGCTGGGCCCGCCAGGTGCCCACTGCGCCCACTTGGGGATCGTCCACAGCTTGGAGAAGAAAGGAAGCGAGCCGGGCGTCAGGCTGCGCGCAGCAGGCGGCAGCAGGGAGCGGTACGGGTGAAGGAAGGGAGGTGCAGCCACGCACATGCATGCGTGCTGGGCCGGCAGCCCAGTGGCAATTGGGGAGACGAGGAGGCACCTGCCGGCACCGGCAACGAGCCCGCCCGCCAGCCACACCCAGCCGCGCCCAGCCAGATGCAGCGCACCGGAAGTTTCCGCCCGCAGGGTTCACCAGCTGCGGCTGCTGCGTCTGGTTGTTGATGTCGTTGTTGGCCCGCACGAAATCCTTGTTGCAGGTAGGGTGGCTGTTGCGGCAGCCACCCGACTGCACAGCCACAGGGCGCACGGACAGGAGGGTCACACGCTGGGCACCTCGCGCACTCATTGTTGGTTCCTTATCCTTCCTACTGTTCAGTTTGAGTTTCGTTTTACCTGCCAGCCAGGCTCGTCGTGGATCCCCAGGTTGTCATCCACAGGTCCATCCCAAATCACGTTGCCCCTGCAGATGAGCCGTGGGAGGCACCGCTGGAGTGGAGACTGAAGAGGGCGGGCAGAGGGCGAGCCTGCGTGTGCTGCTCCCGTGCCACACCAGTGGTGCATGCACAGCCGGGCGAGGAGCAGGCACCCGAGCAAACGGCGTGTTTTCTGGCGTGCCCTGCACCCTGCTGCCGCTGACACACAGTGAGCTGCCAGGAGGCCAAAGCCCTGTCCTCACCTGATGACCAACCCTTTGTCTGCTGACACCGTGGTGGGCAGGCCAGCGGGGAGCGTGCAGGGCCCCTCGGAGTATTCATGGCAGTAGGGCAGGGGCTCCAAAACGTAAAAGGCGCCCACCTACGGGCAGGCAGCAGCAGCGACAGTTGGCGAGGCCAGATGCAGCGCAGGCGCGGCAGGCACACAGCAAGCTGGCAGCTGCATAGGGCGCAATGCATGGGGCTCTGTGCGATGCAACAGCAAGGCCGCATGCTTCGTCGCTCACTCCGGTTTGGTAGCCTGCACCGCAAAGTGGAAGAGGATGGGCTTGTGGGCTGGGCGCCAGCGGTGCACCAGATGCAACAGCTCACTGCAGCACATTCCACACACACAGCAGCACCATGTTGTCCGAGCGGCGTGCCAGGCTGGCGCGGCCTCTGCCCACCTGGCGGCTGCACGGCCAGGTTGTTTGCGATGATCACGTTTCTGTTGGGGATGCTGATCTGGGACCACTCGGCCTGGCCGCCCGGCTGGCCCCAGCCTCCCGCCGCCATGTAGGCGGTGCACTGCTCGGGGATGTCGTCTGCGGGAAGGCACGGCAGGCAGTGCGGGTGTGACCTGATGTTAGCGCATGGGCTCTACACTCGCCCACAGGGTAGGCGGTTGTCGGGCGGCCCACGTCGGTGCCGGGCAACCTGCAGAGGGGGCAGCCGCCTGCCCCACCAGGGCCGCCATGCCGCTCACCGTCGCAGCTGCGCAGTCCCTGCCGGATGCTGAAGAGGGAGGAGCCGTCGCTGCCCACGCGATACAGGGTGTTGTGGGCCACCAGGATGTTGTACCTGCAAGGAAGCCAGTGAGAAGGAGCGGCTGGGCGGGAGTTGGCTGGCAGACGTAAGCCCAGCAGTCTGAGCCCTCGGCCGCTGGAGCAGCTAAGCCCAGGCGGCGCCCCGCGCGCATGTGTGGCTCCTGTGCTGAGCTCCGGTGCAGGCAGCGCGCCCACCCTCCATACACCGAGATGGCGGGAGCCTCGTCGAGGTCATAGATGATGTTATTGTAGATCTGCAGGAGGGTGGGCGCCCTGCTTGGTGATGCCTCTCGGGAGGAAAGCATGTTCCATGTGTGCAAGGAAAGGACTGGCATGGAGATTCAAGCGCCGCGCGAGCCCCTGGCCTGCCCCCCCCC
>NW_005435084.1:290183-339307 GCF_000147415.1 Chlorella variabilis | reverse complement strand
ACTGCAGGCCACTACAGGCTGAGGCTGAGCCCACCTGCACCGCCACGGCGTCAATGGCGTTGTCTGTGGCCACAGCAAAGTCGCACTGCTCCACATACACGCCCTTGCACTGGTTGAACTTGACGACCTCCTGCGGGGGCAGTCGGATGGGAAGGAAAGTCAAAGGCTGTGAAGGCATGGGCATGAGCGCTGGTTGTGGTGGTGGTGGTGGGGGGGGGGGGAGGGTGGAGGTGGGGGGGTTGTGTGGTGGTGGGCAGTTGGCGGCGAACCGGGAACGGCTCGTTGCAGCAGCCCATCCATCAGTGGCTGGCTGGCGAGAGTGCAGAGCACCAGGCGGGTCACGCTGCTGGTCACGCTGCTGCTGCTGCTGCTGCTGCTGCTAGTACTGCTGCTGCTGGCGGCACCAACACGGCCTGCAGGCGACCGGCCCACCTACCCGAGTGGAGGGAGTGCCTGTGGCCTTGCCCCGTACCCGGACCTTGCGCATCAGAAGGCCGGTCACTCCCTCGGCGTGGAAAGGGTGGTCGCCGTCTACACAAGACCATGGCAGGGCAGGGCAGGGCAGGGCGAAGCCTACTGGGTGGTCCCACACAGGCAGGGCAGGGCAGCTCAAGCGGGTCGGGCAGCGCAGGGCAAGTGAGGCGGGGCAGGATTCAGGGCAGGAGCACTTGAACATGCAGGCCAGGCCTGCCGCCGCTGCCGGGCTGCTTGGGCGCCCCACCTGAGTCACCCCCAAAGTTGATGCGGATGCCGATGAAGTAGAGGTAGCGGCAGAACCTGCAACGCACATCTCAAGGTGCTGCTGTTGCTGCTGGACACGCGGCCAGCCGCACAACCACAAAGCCCAGCAGGCACGCAGCCAAGCAAACATAGCAAGCAGTGCAAGCCATCCCACAAACCAGCCAGCCAGGCAGCCGCCTAGCCATCAACCTAGCCAGCCACACACGCCCAAAGCCCAGCAGGCACGCGCGCACCTGACCGAGACGTAGGCGTTGAAGTTGACTGTTGCGCCGGCGGCGGCCTCGACGATGATGGGCGCCTTGTAGGTCCCGTTCTTGAACTCCAGCCACTCCCCGACTGCAGCCAGGCAGCGGCGGCAGCAGCGGCGGCAGCGGCGGCAGAAGCTGGAGTCGTGGCCTGGCTGCTGCTCTGCGGCCCAGCGCTTTGCAGGGCGCCGCTGCACCGTGCAGCGTCCCACTTTGCTGAGCAGTCGTCAGCCACGTGCGGCACGGCGCTGTGCTCAGCATGCACGTCATGCCCCCCACCTTGCGCCTGGTTGAAGGTGCCGCTCTTGATGCGGATGCGATGCGGCCGGGTGGGCTTGGCTGGGACCTGCAGGCACAGCCGGGGTTGAGCACCGCAGCGCTCATTGGGCGCGGTGCCCGCAGCTCTCTCCCACTGAATCCACCACCACCACCACCACACCCACGAAAGACGATGCACCCCACACCAGGTGTGCCAAGCAACGTGGCCGCCGCCCCTACCTTGGCCCACGCCGCCTTGAAGGTCTTGAGCGGCAGCGCAGGGTTGGTGCCCGTCCTTCCCTGGTCCACGCCAGTGTTGGGATCCACCCAGATGATCACAGGGTCCACCAGCTGGCCGATGGAATAGGGCTTGCCGTCCGGGAGAGCGACGGCGGTAGTGCGGGCGGCGGCCGGTGGCACCCTGCAGCGCACAAGGCCGGCTGGCATGAACGTGTGGGCATCGCGCTGCTTCCGACACATCTCTGGGGTCCACAGGACGTGCCTGGTGGCCAGGAAGACGACGCAGGCCGCCAGGAAGATGGGACGCATGGCGCTTCGAGCCATGGGTTTCGTGGCCTCGCTTGCCAAGGCAATCCTCACGGATCTCGACAAGGGGTTCACGGCAGCAGCTCGTCACCCTGAAGGGTTGTGTGCCAACAGCGGGTTTCACGACCGCGCCGGCCGGAGGGCGCCAGCTGGCAGAAGAAAACAACAGCCCCACAACGTGCACAGACGCAAATTCAAATCGATCAGGGCAGCGCGTGAATCGAACTGAGATGCATATGCCGGCAGCTGGCAGCCGGCAAGAACTGGCAAGAGAAGCTGCGGCGGCTTACCTCACGGTACCTCTCCATACCTCCCTGCCCCTCGGTGAATGAGAGCTGCAGCCAGGCTGTGGGCACCATGGTCCGTTACAATGAACTTTGGTCAAGAAACGTTGGGACGGGCACCCACTCTCGCTAGAAGGTCGCCGCCGCCGGGCCGATGGGGCGTGAGCGGCGCGAGCGCCGCATCGACGGCTGACAGAACAACATCAATGCAACTATTAAATTAGGCCCAGGGACGGGCAAAGGGCATGCGGGCTGAGCAGGAATGGCCATAGTACACCAAGCCAGCAAGCTTTGCAGGGCCGGGCCGCCGGCTCCGGCAGAAAGCGTATGTGGGCGGGGGCGGCATTAACAGGCGGGGGTTGCGGCAGCCCTCTAAAACTGAATGGAGGTAGACTGCGAGTGCAGTGCGCCATAAAAGTGGGGATGGCAGGGCGCATGGTATCAAGCTTTCGGGAAGCGGGCGTGGTGGCGGTGGCGGCAGGAGGAGCAGAGGGGGTGGGGTGCGGGTGGAGAGCAGGAGGTGGCACGAGGCTCGTCAGGGTATCAATCGAGGTAGAGGCTAAGTGGCGCCCGGGGCAGGGCTGTCTGTTCTTTCCTTTCTTCTCCAGGGGTCGCAGTCAGGGCGGGAAAACGAATCGGGGCGTGGGCCGCCATCGCGCGGTGCGCAATCGGCGCCGGCGGCCAGGCGAGGGGCGTACAAAGGGCCGAGAGGCGGCGCCACGGGCCAGCCGCTGCCCAACCGTCACGTCAGGCAGCCTGGCCCGGCGCGGCCCTGCCGGACATGGCTGGGAACCCAGGCGGGACCTGCCGGCTAGGCGACGTGTCACAGAGGCGGCCCCTCCATTCTTTCCTCAGAGGTCCTTGAGCGCCTTGGCCAGTGCCCGCTCCACCGCCATGCGCTGCGTGGAGACGGAGGCGGCGATGGTGGCGGCCTCGCTCTTCAGCCGCTGCGCCTCCTTGGACGGGAAGCGCTCCAGGTCGGCCACCAGCGCTGCAGGCAAGCAGGCGGGAGCGGGGGCGGGCAGCCGGGTCAGGCGGCAGCATCAGCCGCCGTCGTCTAGCACAAACAAACACGCCCCCGACGACGAGCGCGCGCCCTCCCAGCCAGCCAGGCCGCAGCCGCTTCTTTGCTCACCCTTGGCCGCCTTCTCGCTGCTGACCACGCGGCTGCTGAGGCTGGCCAGCGCGCCCTTGGCCCCGTTGAGCTTGGACAGCGCGGCGCCGTACTCTGCCTGCGCCACCGCCAGCTGGTCCTGCAGGATGCGCAGGTCGCCCTGCTGCGCATCCACCAGCTTCTGCAGGCTGGCAGTCTTGGCGCTGGCCGTCTTGAGCACCGCCGCCTCGCCCGCAAAGCGGCTGAACAGCGCCTCGCGCGCCCCCGGCACCAGCAGGCCCGCCAGCACCACGCCCGCCGCGGCCAGCGTGCCGCCCGCCGCCGACTGCCCGCGCGACAGCTCGCTGCTGCGGGGCTTGGTCGGCGCGGCCGGCGCCGCCGCCGGCCGCTGCTTCACCGCCAGGTCGGACGCCAGCTCAGCAGCCAGCTTCTCGGCCATGACCTTGGAGGCCGGCTTCTTCTCCTCCTCCTGCTGCACCAGCACGGAAGGAGCGGCGGCAGCAGAAGCAGACGGCGGCCGTCAGCAGCCAGAAAACACCGCCCAAATGCTCAGCGCACCCTCAGTGATGCACGCACACACACACAAACACACAGTTGCAACGCAGGTGACACACCTTGGGCGGCGCAGGCACCGCCGGCTTGGTGTCAGTCTTCAGTGCAGCGGCGGCAGGGGCCGGCGCTGCCTTCTTCTCCTCCACCTGCGACACAAACCAGACCAGCAGGTGGCGGGTTGCGCGCAGGCAGGCGGCGACGCGCCGCCAGCATCCCATGGCGGGCCAGCCAGCCCCCAACCAGGCAGCCTCAGTCGGCTGCTCAACCAGGGATGAGCAGCACATGCGTGCTGCTTGCCCTGCCTCTGCGGCATGGCCTGCACAGGAAAGGGCGGCAGGCATACCTTGGGCTCGGGCGCTACCACCTTGGCCGGTGCCGCCGCCTTGCTCTCAACCTTCTCAACCTTTGCCGCTGGCGGCGGGGGCACCGCCTGGGGAGCTGCCTTGGGAACCTCCACCTTGTCTGCCAGCCTGGCGGTCTGCGCCTGCACGGCAGTGCGAGCAAGGGGAGCGGAGCGGGCGCTGGATGGCAGGTGGCAGGGGCACAGCCAGCAACCAACAAGGCACGTCCGGCACCCAAGAGCCGGCCGAGCCTGCCCGCTGCCCACGCCGCGCATGCACGCTCCGCCGCATCATACCTTGGCTGGCGCAGGCTGCTGCATGGCCGAGGGTGCCGCCGGTGCCGGCACGTTGTCGCGGCCAGCAAAGTACAGGCCTGCCGACAGGCCCACCACGGTCAGACCTGCCGCAGCCATGGCTCCTGCCTGCACGCAACGCCGCAGCAGGGGCGCCGGCAGCAGGCAGCACATCAGCAGCGGCACAGGGCAGCACCGGCAGCTGCTTGCCCCGGCTGCTTGCCAACACAAAACAGGCAAGGGAAGAGCAAGTGGCCGGACAAGGCAGGGTGCTCCTCCAATGGCAGGCTGGCTGGCAAAGCGCCTGCGCAGCGCTGTGCCAGGCGGGCAGGCGGTCGGGCGAGCAGGGCAGCAGGCGCACCCAGGGCATGCCTCCCTCCTGCTCCCGCTCCGGGATTTTGCGCGCCACGGGGCTCAGCGAGCGGCGCTGCATGTCGGGGTCATCCTGCACCCAGGCGCGGGCACGCAAGGGGCCAGCCACACAGGCGTTGAGCCGAGGCGGCTCCGCTGGTGGCTCGCGCAACCTGCACCGGCCGGCAGTGCATCGCTGTCCCGCGCCGCGCGGCACCCACCGTCAGCGGCGGCGCCCGCGGCACCACCAGCTTCTGCGGCGGCGCCTCCTCCTCCTCCTCCACCGTCGGCGCCGCGGAGGCGGCGGCGGCCTGCACGGCCGCCACCGGCGGCACGCGCACGGGCCCGCGCGACCGGCCGCGCTTGGGGGAGGCGGGCGGCGAGGAGGCGGCAGCGGTGGCCACCTCAGTGCGCTTGCGGATGAGGAATTCCAGCTGGGTGGGGGAGCACATCTCAATCTCATACTCGGTCACAACACCCTGAGCCAGGTACTCCTCCAGGCTCAGCTGCAGGCGGAGGGGGCAGGGGCAGGGAAGCGGCAGGTCGGGAGGCGGGGAGGAGGCACCGGGCGGGCAGGGAACACAGCTGGCGGCTCGCGGAGCGGCAGCTGCAGCCAGCCCTTCCAGCTGTGCAGCAGGCAGCAAGGCAGGGCAGGCAACAAGACCACAGCGCCAGCAGCCTCTCGCAGCAGGCAGCAGCCGCAGCAGAAACAGCAGCAGCCTCGCGCAGCAGGCAGCGGCAGCAGGAGGCACCGGCGGCAGCCCCCACCTGCACAAACTCAGCCTCCTGTGGCGCCTCGGGCTCCGGCTCCACCACCTTGGGCGCGGGCCGCGCCGGGGTGCGGGCCGCGATGCGCGCCTCCTTGGCCGGCGGCGAGGGGCTGCGCTTGCGGATGAGGAACTCCAGCTGCGCGGGAGAGCACTTCTCCACCTCATCGGTCGTGAGGATGCCATTGGCGATGTAGGCCTGGATGCCGCCCTGCACCGGCCAACATGCGAGCATCAGCACCGGGAAGAGAGTGACCCGAGGACGCACGCCAGACGCCAGACAGCGCACCGCGCGCTGCTGCCTGCCGCTTTGCGGCCTGCCGCGGCAGCAGGCCGGCAGGCCATGGCGCCAGCGGCAGTGCAGCGTGCCTCCCACACACCAACAAGCTGCCACCCACCCACGCAGGGTCCTCGCCCACAGTCTCGCCATTCACGGCGTCGCTGCCGGTGTGCTGCGGCGCCTCCTGCAGCAGCAGACGGCCACAGAGGCTCCGTTTCCCGTTGCTGTCTCGTGCAGCTGAGCAACATGGCGGCTGGCGACGGCCCAGCATGGCCGGAGCAGCTGGCCATGGCAGGGAGCTGGCCCCGTGATGCAAACCACACATGCCAGCCAGCTCCCCACGCCCGCCACCGCTCCCCTATCCTGGCCCGCTCCGCCGCCCGCGGCGCGCCCCCGCTGCTGCCCACCTTGGAAGGCGAGGACCAGGGCACGACGTTGGCGGAGGCCTCTGGGGAGGAGGAGCGCTTGCGGATCAGGAACTCCAGCTGGTCCGCCGAGCACTTCTCCAGCTCGTCCTGGGTGATCACGCCGTCTGCCACATACGCCTGGATGCTGGCCTGCAGGCGCGGGCAGCACGGGCCGGCACAGGGGGTGCGGGTCGCTTGGATGCATGCGCGCAGCGGCCTGGGGCGAGCGGCCGGGCAGCGCGGCAAAAATCGGGCATGCGGAGCGGCGGGGCAAAGTGCATGCACGAGGCCGCAGCGGCCTGGCTGCGGCGGTGGCGTGCCAGGCGGCCGGCGTAGAAGGCGTGCGTGCGTGCATGGGGCCTGCGCGCCAGCTGCGCACCTGCTCCGGGGTGGAGTCTGGGCGAAAGCGCTTGCGGATCAGGAACTCGAGCTGGTCGGGCGAGCAGGACACCGCCTCGTCGGCGGTGATGATGCCCTCCGCCACCAGCCCTTCCAGCAGCGGGCTGCTGCTCTTCTGCAGGGACGCGACCGCGGCCACGACCTGCGGGCAGGGCAGGCAGGCGGCAGGGCGCACGGTGGTAGTGAGGGGCGGGGCCGCACGACGTCGGGCGACGGCGCGTGTGGAGGTGAGCCTTCTCTGGGCGGCCGGCCCTCGAAAGCAACTCCTGGGCGGCTGGGGCTGCTCGAAACGGAGCCGGGGCTGGCTGCTGCAGCCGGTGTCCCCTTCTGTCGGCAGAGTTTAAACACCACGACGGCTTGCTGGGGGGCGGCCCCAGCCCGCCGCGCACCCATCGCGATGCGCTGCCACAGAGCAACCAGGAAACCGGCAGCGCCGGGCCGGGGCGCAGCCCGGCTGACATGACGTCGCAACTGCCCGCCTTGCGCTGGCTGCTGCATTGCGGTCGAAGGCACTGTCCTCACACCCACCTGGCTCCTGGGGGCCCTTCTGCCGGGTGCCTGCCCGCGGCGTTGCTGTGCGGCCAGCCGAGCTTGGCCCGCCGACGCCACTGTGGTGGCCTGCATGGTGCCAGTGCCGGCTACAACGAGTGTGGGAGGGCACACGGTATGAATGCGCCCGCGGCAAGCACGGGACATGGCGTCTGTGCGGTGCCCGCCTCAGCACGGCATCTGCCAGCGTGTCATGGCCCAAACGGCGTCCGTTGGGGTTCCCGGCTCGTGGTTCATCGATCATGGGACTGGTGGGTGTCGGACATCAGCCTGCGCCCAACATTGCTGCTTCACTCTCTCCTGTGGGACACGGCACCTGCGTCAGTGAGCCCCATGTGGCACGGAAGCTGCAGCATCGGCACAGAGAGCCCATCGGATGATGCGGGGGCGCGCCACTTGCCGGCCGCCAGTGCCGCCACCTGCTGTCAGCGGGAGTACCCCCACATCCCCAGCCAGGCCCCAAGGGTCAGTCAAGCCTGTATCCAGCTCGAGAGCAGGCGGGCTCCTGCAGGGACTGATGTCTGACTGCGGATTGCAATAGCGGGGGCAGCAGCGCGCAAAGCGGGTCAGCGACTGACCGGGCGCAGCTTGGCAGCGGGCGGCAGCCCACTTGCCGCGGAGCGCGCAGCTGGCTGGCCAGGCACGCAGCTGCAGGCACCGGGATGCCCGCTGCCCCCCTTCTCCCTGTGCTGCGAGTGCGAGTCGATCATCTATTACCGTGGGGAACACAGCTGCCAGTAGTGCATAATGGCATCATAGCGCAATGAAATGTGGGGCAAATCTCGAGAAAGAAAGAGAAGCAGGGAGTCCAGCGATACTGAGTGTGTTGATGAAAGTGAGGTGGCGAGGAGGCGCTGGCCGCTGGGCGGCCCGGGCCCGGCTCAGCGCAGGGGCAGGAAGAGGCGGATGACAAAGACGATGGGCGAGACCAGGAACTGCATGTGGCGGGGCAGCAGCAGGCCCACGCCCGCCGACAGCAGTCCGTCGATGGTGTTGTCCACGGTGGAGACGGTGGCGAGGATGGTGCAGAGCTTGTCCATGTTGAGGTAGGCGCGCACCAGGGTGCGCCCCACCGCCTTCTCCAGCTTGGCGGTGATGGCCGCCTTGTTCTTCAGGATCAGCTTGACCGCCGCCTTGACGGCCACAGAGCCCACGGACGAGGTGCTGACAGCGCCATCCTCCGGGGGGGTGGGCCCATCGGCGGCGTGGGCCCCCAGGTAGGCGACCGCCCTCGGAGAGTAGCCGGCGGCCAGTGCAGCACGGGCGTTCAAGCCGCCGCCAGTGCGGCGCAGCTCGCCGTGCTCGGACAGCTCGATGACCTCCAGCCGCGTGGCCAGCGGCAGGGCCAGGAAGGCCTTGGCGGCAGACCGGGGGTCGGAGGGGGCCGTCGTGGCGGGAGCGGCCAGCGTGCCGCCCAGCGCCAGCAGCAGCAGGGCCAGGGGCAGGGCGGTGAGCTTCAGCATGACGGGTGTCGGGCCTGGTGACTGCGGTGAGAGGAGGGGCGGGGGCGGGAGGGTCAGGGCAGCAGGGATGGCAGCGGCATGGGGGAGGTGAGGTGAGGATGGATGGCGGCAGCAGCTGCAGGCGGCGGTATACATGGCAGGCACATGTGCGGCTGCAGCCCGCCCACTGCTTGGCTGATGATGCTGGGTATTGGCAAGCTCAGCTGCAATCGGGTCTGTGCAAGGGTGGGCCTGACCTGTGGGTGCGGGGACCTGGGCGTGCAGGGAGGCCGGCAAGGAGTAGGGAGAAGCTTGATGATTGGTTGCTGTTTGGGTTCAATGAGCTAGGTGATGCCTGGAGGACGCAAGGAGGCCGTTATATACTCGTGGCTCCGGGCCTTACGCGCCCACTTGAAGCGAGTGGGAAGCTGGGCCGCCCAGCTGCTGCCGAAGCTAAGCGCCGGCCATTACGCGCTTGATGGGGTCACGTCGACGCTCAGACGCGCCGGGAAGCGCGCCAGAGGCTACGGGGGCCCTGGCGCCGCAGGCAGGTCGCCCGTCGGGAGCGGCGGCAGGCGGGGCGCCCAGCCATGCGCGGCAGGCAGACCTGGATTCTGGGGGGCACCACAGCCTTACGTCACATTGATGGTGGCCACCCTTCAGTGACGGCTGTGCAAGGCTGCTGCTGTAGCAGACGCCAGGAAGGGTGGCGCCGACTAGTATTGCTGCCAACGGCCTTGCACAGCCGCCGCACAAGCCAACGGATGCCGCCTGGCAAGGGTGTAGTGCATGCTGGTCGCGTGTTGTGCGCCGTTGGCTTGAGCCCAACGGCGCTCACATCAACTACTGCACGAAGCTCTGCAGCAACAAGCTCTGCAGCCTTTCCTTTGGTGCTGCTGATGTTACAGTGAGGTGAGCGGCAGCCCCCACACGGCGGGCACCTCGCCGAGGCTGCCGCGCAGCGCCAGGCGCCGAGCGCCAGGCGGAAGCCCTGCGCTGCGAGCATGTACTGCCTGATGTACTGCCTGATGTACTGCCTAGTTGTACACCATGTACTTGGGGGTGGCGCTGAACTTCTGGTACCCCTTGATGACCTGCATGGGCGAGGCAGGCAGGCAGACGCAGGCAGCTGGTTTTCGCTCGGCTTCAAAAGCTGGAGGGCAGGCGGCCGGGTGTGTTGGGCCCCAAAAGCAGGCAGGCAGGCAGGCAGGGTCAGGTAACCACACACGCGCCATGAGCCAGCAGCGCGCGAGCGGCCCATGCATGCCTGGGTGACCCACCAAACCGCCCCCCCCCCACCAAACACACCCACCTTGTTCACCGCATCCAAAAAGTCCTTCTCAGTCACAGTCTTGCGCCGCGCCCGGATCGCATACATGCCCGCCTCAGTGGCCACGCTGCAGTGAGGGAGGCAGGGCAATGCAGGGCAGGGGGCAGGGCAGGCACGCGTGACGATGGGTGAGACGACGGGTGAGGCGGGCAAGGGATTGGCGCCACCTACGGGCGCCTGCGGCCACGATGACGCGGCCGGGCAGCCGCGGCGGCGGCCGGGCAGCGGCGGCCACGAGCGCGGGCGACTGCAGCGTCGAGCGGCTGGCTCGTGTCGGGCTGCGCCCCAGGACCCGGACCCCCCAGCTGGCCAGCCTGGCAGCACCTCGCACCTGCGGATGTCGGCCCCTGTGGAGTTGGGGCACAGGCGCGCCAGCAGCTCAAACCTGCAGAAGGAGGACAGACAGAAGTGATGGCTCGGGTCTCAGGCCAAGCATGGGCACAACTGGTCTCAGCGCAGTGTGCCACCATGGAAGCAGGCACCCAGGGAGCCGTCCCACACATGAAACGGCATGGCAGGGCTGTGCGGCAGGCAGGACAGCCGGCGTGGCCCAGCAGCTGCACCGCAGGCATGGTCCGCCGCCCCTTGGGGTTGCCACCGGCTGGCAAGGGCACTGGGCACAGCTATTAATATTCCTCTTCGTTCCCGAACATTGTTGCAATCGCCCCCACCTGATGTCCCGCTCAATGCTCATCGCCTGGGTGTGGATCTTGAAGATCTGAGGGCCGGTAGGAGGAGGGGGCAGAGCGCAGCAGTGAGCGACGACGGGGCAGGCAGGCAGAGGGTCGCGCACACCGCGGCAGCAGCGCCACACTCCTCGCTCCGCGTAGGCCGCCGCCACCACCTGCCCCGCCTCCTCGCCCAGCCACCGGCGCGCCGCCAGCCCGCCACACTGTCGCACACCCCACCTGCGTGCGCGACTCGAGGTCTGGCAGCCCAAACTCGACCTTGCGGTCCAGGCGGCCAGGCCGCAGCAAGGCGGGGTCTAGGGTATCTGGTCGGTTGGTGGCCATGAGCACCTGCAGGGGGGCAGGAGGGGGTGAGGGAGTGTTCGGGGCGGGTGAGCGCTGCTGCGTGAGGACACACACTGCTAGCACGCAGGCAGGCAGGCAGGCCTGTCCGGCGCCAGCCGCGCAACAGGCAATCCCCGGGAGGCACGCAGGCAGGCAGGCAGGTGCGCAAGCCCGCGAGAGCCGGCCGCTGCCTGGCTGGAAGCCCCGCGCCGCGCCGCGCGTGCCTTGATGTTGCCGCGCGCATCAAAGCCGTCCAGCTGGTTCACAATCTCCAGCATCGTGCGCTGCACCTCGCTGTCGCCGCTGGCGTCGTCGTGCCGCGCGCCGCCGATGGCGTCCACCTGCCGTGGAGGAGGGAAAGGGCAAGTAGGAGGAGACGGCAGGTGGGTTGGGCAGCAAGATAGCCAGCACGAGTGGAGCAACAGCGCCAGGACCACGCCGGGAGGCTGGCAGGTGCACGGTGCGGCAGTCCGCTGCCGAGCGGGCGCAGGGGTAGGGCTGCCCCTGTGCGATGGGGCTCCAGCCACGGCAGCGGTACAGCTTCCAGCCAGAGACCCAGCAGTACAGCAGTACCGCACCTCGTCGAAGAAGATGATGCAGGCCTTCTTGGCGCGAGCCATCTGGAACAGCTCTCGCACCTGCAGGCAGCAGCAGCAGCATCAGCGGCATCAGCGGCAGAAAAGGATCAGCGAGGTTGCAGGTAGGCAGACGTGGCGGCGGCGAGCTGGCGGCAGCAGCAGAGGCCCGGCCTGCATTTCCCGCGCCGCTCGAGGCGCCCCCAGCCCTGCTTAACGGCATCCGCGCCAGCCTGCTGTCCAGCCGGCCGCCCCTCCCAGGCGCCGCCGGCCGCCGGCCGCCCGCCGCTGCCCTGTTGCAAAACGCCTCCTTTACGCCCCGCCCGCCTGGTCACCACGCGCCCCCTTTCCATATAGCAACTCACCATGCGCGCCCCCTCTCCCACATACTTCTGCACCAGCTCCGAGCCGATCACCCGGATGAAGCAGGCGTCGGTGCGGTTGGCCACCGCCCGCGCCAGCAGCGTCTTGCCTGCGCGCGACGGGCAGGCGAGGGGGTCAGGCAGGGCGGCACAGCAGGGGCACAGGTGCAGGGTTGGGCACGCGGAGGAGCAGGGCAGGCGGGCGAGCACATCCTGGGGGCAGGCTGTGGCATCCGTCGGGCTGCAAATCCGGCGCAGCCGCTGGCCCAGCAGGCGAGCCACCGCCAGCACCAGCAGCGCCATGCAACGCGTGCCACGCCCACCTGTGCCCGGCGGGCCGTACAGCAGCACGCCCTTGGGCGGGTCGATGCCAAGCGCCACAAATTTCTCGGGGTGCAGCATGGGCAGCTCCACCACCTCCCGCATCTTGTCGATCTGGAGGGCAGGGCGGGGCGGGGCGGGGCAGGGTGGGCCGGTGGAAGGGGAAGGTAGTGTCAGCGCATGCGCGAGCCAGCATGAGGGGTGTGCAGATAGGGGTACAGGCACGCAGAGGACAGGCAGGTAGGCAGGCAGGCACAGCGGGCTACGCCTACGCAGACGGGGCTGTGGCTGTGGCTGCCTGAAATGACACACAAAGGCGGTGTGCGTGCCCCCAACTCGCAGCAGGCGGATCCGGCCTGCGATCGCGCGGGCCCGGCAGGCCGCATGCGCGCTGCGCCTCGGGGCGGCGGCGGGGCGGCACCTGCTCCTTGCAGCCGCCGATGTCGGAGTATGTGACGTCGGGCTTCTCCTCCACCGTCATCATCGTCACGCTGGCGTCGATCTTGGGGGGCAGCGGGATCTGGATCTGATACTTCTGCCGGTCCACCCCCACCCGCATTCCCTCCTCAATGTCGGTGGGGGCCACCTGCGGGGGGCGGGCATATAGATGCGCGTGTTGCGTGCGTGGGCGCCCCAGGGGAGGTGGGAACATAGATGGCGGGCGGGCCGGGGAGCGGGCTGGGTGGGACCACACCGCGGCGCAGTGCGGTGCGTCCTCCTGCCAGGCTCGGCAGCCGGCTGTTGGCAGTGTCGGGCAGCGGCATGCGCGGGGCTGGCTGGTGCCGGCAGCGCCGCGGCATTTGCCCACCCCTGCTGATAGCCCCGCCATGCCTCCGCCTCGCGGCCCCGGACACCCGGTCGCCAGACCCCCGGCCAGCACACCAGTGCGCACCTTCTCTCCCAGCCCCACCACAAACTTAGCAATCTGTTTGATGTTGATCACATACTTGGCATCGTCGGTGTTGGGGCTGATGATCTTGGTGCACCGCGCCACCTGCAACACGCGCAAGGGCGCGGCAGGGTGAGCCACCCGCCACCGGTGGCAAGACAACGCCAGGGAGCCGCCGCGTCGCACGCGTCTGGCATGGTGGCGCGGGCGGCCCCAGCCCCAAAAGCTCCCTCCCGCGGACGGGGCGACGGGCAGGGCCAAAGCAGCCGCATTCCCGCGCCCCCACCTGCAGCGGGTGCTCCTCCTGCTGCGCCTGCTTGTCAGAGACGAGGTCCCAGCGAGACGGATGCGCCAGCCCTGTGTCGCTCTCCTTCACCCCAGACACCTCGTTGACCTTCTTGGCAATCTCCTTGATGTCGCCCTCCAGCTTCTTGATCTTGCTGGAGTAGGGGCCGGCGCCATACTGCATGGAGGCGATGTGGTGGGGCAGTCGGTGGCGAGCCAGCCGTGCAGCGCCAGGCACCAGGCGGCAGCGGGTGGGGCGCGTTCCACCCCGCCTCGGCCCTGCGCCCGCCCCAGCCGACCACGATCGCTGCGTGGGTGGCCTTGGCCCAGCCAGCAGCCGCGCCAGGGCCCTGGAAACTGCATGATCGGAGGCGCACCGTCTTCAGCAGCCGGATGTCCTCCGCCGTCAGAGTTTTGATCGGCTTGTCATCCTTCTCGTCTGACGCCATCCACCTGCGGCCCGCGCCCTCGCTGGGGCGGTCTCAGGGCAGCTGGGCCGGCGATCAAAGGCGCGCCGGGGCTGCAAACTGAGACTTGCTGCGGTGCACTGGGACAGGACGGGCGGTAAAGACAGCGCGCTGGGGAGTCAGCTGAAACACCTCATGCTGTGTTGGCGGCGGCGGGGGCGGTTCATGCGGCGGTTCCTCGTCAACCAGGCAGCTTGTGTTGGGACATTGCTTAGCAGTGTCTGGTCATGCGCCGCGCACAGAAATGCTGCCACAAAAAGCTGTACGTGCTGTGCTGATGGCGCATCCACCAGGAGTCGGACGTTGACGTGCGCCGGGTGCGGCAGACCCCGCGTTGGCCCTGCGGCACGCTTCGTTGGATCCAAACATGGACAGCAACTGGAGAATTTGAGGTTCGACGGCAGAGGCGTCACTGCAGTCATGCAAGCTCCCAAGGCCGGGAGCTCATTTGCGTCCCTAGCTGCTGCCGGCGCTGGGCGGCCACTTGGCTGGGCGTACCGTTTGCAGGTTAAGCATCGCGCGACGTGTCCCTGCACAATTGCCAGCCCTTCGTGCAAATAATTGCCCCGTGGCGGGCCCCGTAGAGCGCCCCACTCTCCGCCAGCAAACCGTGCCTATCCCTGCCGCGCTGCCCTTGTGCCTCTGCTGCCCACACCTCGGAATCTCCAGGCCGGCATGATCAGGCTGACATGACGGGCGAAGCACCGGCGGCGGGCGCGCCTGACCTGCCGCCTGGCGCCGGCGGCGACTGCGAGCAGGGCCTAGCAACAGAAAGGGGCGCGACGGATGGGGCGCCCCACCTCCGCATCGAGTTCATCAGCGAGGCGCACACACGCCGTGTTCTGTTCTTCCAGGTGTGGTGCTGAGGAGGCTGAGAGGCAGGCTCCGTCCCGCCTCTCGCCCGCCTGCCAGCGGCGCACTCGCTGCCTGCTGGATCAGAACCCACGCTGCTCCTCTGCCCCTGCCGCTGCCCCTGGCCTGCACCGCAGGGGGTGCTGGGCCTGGCGGCCTGGGGCCTGCTCATCTGGGAGGTCGTGGTGCAGTGAGTGGCGGCCGGCCGCTGCTGCCGCTGACCGCCGCCGTCGCCCCAAGCAGCTCCGCTGTGTGTGCCGCCCATCTGCCGCCGTTGTATCGCGCGCACACGTGCACACAGACGCGCACGCGCACACACACACGCACACCAAAGCCACCCTGGTGCCCCCTTGCTTCTTTGCAGGTACTGCCCCGAGAGCAGCTCCCTGATGCACGGCGTGCAGCTGGAGGCGGTAAACCTCACCGTGGCCAGCCTGTGCCTGGCGCTGCTGGGCGGCGTGGGCGCCTGGTTCGGCGCGAGCCTGGCGCGCGGCGCGCGGCGGGGATGGGGCAAGGGCTGGGGCCCGCGCCGCAAGTACCTGGTGGCCATGACCAGCCTGGAGGTCCTGCTGGAGCTGGTCAACCTGGCGTCCTACCTGGCGGTCAACATCTACAGCTACCAGGTGGCAAACTATCAAACAAATAAGGCTGAACACTCTGTTTGGGCCGGCAAAAAAAGTCTCCTGGCTCTAATTGCTCAAGATTGCATTGCTTGGGATCCATTTGGCAAGGCCTCCCTGCCTGCCAGCCATGGTTGCTTGCTCGCCCCCGCGGCTTGTTTGCTGTTTTGGGCGCCACGTCGCGCACCTGCCGCCTGCCGCCAAATCGGTGCTGCTGCGCAGACCGAGTGCGGCTGGTTTGACACCGCCGTGGATCTGCTCAACCTTGTGGCCTTCACAGCTTGGAACATACGTGAGCAGGGCACCCCTTCAGGATGCCCCGTGTTTTGGGCGTCCTCTGCACATATGGTCCAAGCTGCCAGGCTGCCAGCACGTCATCAAGGCTGGCTGCCTGCTGACTCCTGGAGTGTCCGCTCTGTCCAGCGCCTGAGGTGCAAGCCCATCCCGCCGGCTCCCTCTGCTTCCCGCTCCTGCAGTGTTCTTCCTGCACATCAGCCGTGCCCTCATCCTGCTCCCCGCCGGCTCCTGGCAGCGCCTGGCCCGACGCCTGCGCCGCTGGCGGACAGCTCAGCAGGGCCGCTGCTGCTGCCGAGCCGCCGGCGGCAGCGACACCAAGGCAGGCCTGCGCACAAAGCGGCAGAGCAGTGTCTCGGGGCGGCTGCGCGGCCGCTCTGCCATCGGCTCCAGCCCAATCACACTAGACGGTCCAGGCAAGCTGGCGGGAGCAGCGCCGCGCCAGCCCGCATCTGCCCTGCCGCGTGCGCAGCCTCCCTCCCCCTCTCCCGCCTTGCGCTGCCGTAGGCCCGCTGCGAGTGTTCTCGCCACCTCGCAACCGCCCCACCACCAGCCATCGCCACTCATGCACCCTGCCTGCTGCAGTACCCAGGGAGGATGCCCGCAT
Source organism: Chlorella variabilis (assembly GCF_000147415.1). NCBI lineage: Eukaryota > Viridiplantae > Chlorophyta > Trebouxiophyceae > Chlorellales > Chlorellaceae > Chlorella > Chlorella variabilis. The sequence continues at coordinate 323,123 of NW_005435084.1, read as the reverse complement.
GGCGCTGCGGGTACACCTGGCCGCCTTCTGCGCGCTGTGGGTGCCCCTTCAGGCCTTTATCGTCGCCGCTGTCCTGAAAAGCATGGACGTATATGGTGGGGACACTGCCCTGCGGTGCCGGCAGGCTGCGTCTGTGTGCTTTGGCGCAGCGCGGTTGTGCTTCCGCAGGGCGAAACTGGCTCGCCAGGCAGCGAGGAGCGTGCAGCGTGCGGCGCCGGTGCGCCCAGCACTGCTGTCCATGCTTTGCGTGCTGTCCATGCTGTGCTGTGCGCTGCGTCCCCGTGCCTCAGGAGCCAACATTCTCTACGTCTGCCCCAGCGGCAGCACTGACGGCGCGTGTGCGCAGCCGCTGTCGCCGGATGAGATGCGTGCCCTGCAGCCCGACAGCGACTGCAGGCACTGGACCTGGTGGGTGGGCCTGGTGGGCGGGTGTTCCATGTGGGTGTGGGGTCCTGGAGCCCTCCGCACCTCTTGCCAGTGCCACCGCTGAGCTCCTCCCAGGGGGATGGCCACGGGATGGCCACGGAAGCGGACTGCAGGACTCTCCAGCAGCGGGGCAGCGGCTGCCGCATCCCTCTCAGAGAGCCGCTGGCTGGAGCGTTCCTGCCTCACGTGTGCTCACCGTCTTTCCCAAGCTGCGTTGATGAATCGCCTGGTGCAGGGTCTGCAGCTTGAGCGGTGCCTACCTTGCGTCCCTGGTGGCCGCGGTCGGCCTGTGAGTGGCTGGCAAGGGCGCTGCTTCACTGTTTTCTTCTTTCATTTTTTCTTTTCTTCTTTCTTGTTTCTAGCTTGTTTTGTTGGTTAGATGGGCTACCTGCCTGCGTGGCTGACCCGCCGCCACACCGCAGGCATGCCCCTCACCTTCATGCCTCCCCATGCGCTGCAGCATGCTGCTGCCCCCGCTGACCTTCCTGGCCATCATGCTGCTGGTACGTGCGGAGTACCGCCGGCTGCCCTACACGCCGTACAGGTTGGTACTGCCGCACCGCCTTGTATATGTACCGCCATGCACAGCACCGTGCCACCATGCTGCTGCGCTGCGCGGGTCCATCTTTTGTCCGAGGAGCAGCGCGGCTGCGGCAGCCGGGCCTTGCTGTGCGAGTCCGACCTTGAATGTGTGGTGCTAGCCCTAGCGTGCGTGCCGTACGCTGCAGGGTGGTGAATGTGATGGCCCGCCTGACGCTGCGCACGCGTGTCGCCGCCTCGCTATTCTTCCTGACCTGCCTCATCTTCGCCTTCTACCTAAACCTCAACAGCTGCACCGCCACCATGCTGCTGTGGCTGGGCCTGGGGCCCATGCACGTGAGGCTGCTGCCGCCGCCTGGCTTTCGCGCATGCGCACTGCGTGCCCGCCCTGCCGATGCTGCGCACTGGGAACTACATGCGGGGAAATGCTCCACCGCCTGCACTGCTCCCGCCCCCGCGTCAGTGTCACTGGCCACCTCCCTGTGTGCGCCTCTGGGCCCCCGCAGATCAGCATGACTGCTCTGCTGGCGGCGGAAGCCTTCCTGTACAGCCCCTCCCCGCCCCAGCGCTGCGCCCTCAAGCTGCACGCCTCGCTGCAGCGGTTTGCGTGGACCGAGGCCGACGCCCCGGGCGTGGTGGCACGGCGGGGGCACCCAGACGAGCCCCTGTTCTGCCTGGAGACCGCCCTCAAGGCCAGCTACTTGTGCCTCCACTCCTACCGACACTTCCGGGTGAGTTGGGTGGAACGCCCACGGCTGGTGGCGACGGGGCAGGCTGCTGGGGCAGCAGGCGGCGCGGGAGGGGCGTGGTTGGTTGGTGTAGCAGGGTGCCTGCCCGCCTCCCGGCCCGCCGCCCGCCCACCACCTCTTGCACCGCGCAGCTCGCCACGCACGGCTGGCCCCGGCTGCGAGCCGGCCGCTTTGCTTCCCTCCCCCGCGACCCTCGCAAGCCCGGCCGGTCCCGGTCGTCGTGCCTGCCGCTCCCCGCAACCCCCCCCCCCTGCTGCCGCCGCCCCCCGCGTGGCCCCCGCAGCCCGGCAGCACGCTGACGTCGCTGCGTACCGCCATGGAGCTGTACCGCTGCCGCCACTACGAGTGGCTGCGGGAGCCGGCCCTGGTTGTGAACTGCCTGTTGTGCTGGGGCCCAGACGCGCTGGTGGTCGCCTTCAGGGGCACACAGTCGATGGCCAATGTGCGGGCAGACGCGCAGGTGGGCGGTATGGGTTGTGTGGGCGGGCGGGCTGGGTGGGCTGTGTGAGCCGTGTCAGCAGGTGGGCTGTGTGGGCTGTGTGGGCTGTATGGTATATGTGGGCTGGCGGGGGGCCGGTCCTGAGGAAGGGAGGGCAGGATTGGTGCATGGGGAGGCTCAGCTGGGCCTTGTGTCCCTGCCCTGCCCCGTGCTCCCAGCTGCTGCCCCTGCTGCTACTGGGTGGCTCGTCTCCACCAGCCAGCCGCCTGCCGCCGCTGCCATGGCCGTGACCTGCCGGCGCGCCCGCGGCTGCTCGCAGTTCTGGCGCTCGTCGCACCCTCCCCAGCGCGGCGTGCTGCTGCTGGGCACCCGGCCGCTGGTCCATGCCGGCTTCATGGCTGCCTGGGCAGGCCACGGCCTGGACGCACAAGTGCTACAGCGTGTGAGGGAGGTGCTGGAAGGGCGGCGCCACGCGGCGATGTCCAGCTGCGTCTGCACAGTGGCGCGCTGCTGCGGCGGGCGGCACGACGGCGCGGAGGAGGCGGAGCTTGCGTCTGCGGCATCTGCTGCTGCCGCAGTGGAGATGACTGGCTACGGCGAGGGCGGCGGCGTGGAGGGAGAGGAGGAGGAGAACGAGGGGGAAGAGGAGGAGGCGGAGGGATGGCTCAGTGCGGAGGATGAGGCAGCTGCCGCCCGCGCGGTGGCAGCCGCGGCGGCGGCGGCGGGAGCCGCGGCCGCTGCACGCGGCAGCGAGGGAGAGGCAGCTTCCCCCTCTCATTACATGCCAGCCGGCGACAGCGACAGCACGCCTCCCGAGGCCCCCTCGGGCGGCCATGGCGTAGCGCCGCCGCCTGCCCCCAAGGCAGCGCCTGCAGCAGGGTGGCCAGGCGTAGAGCAGCCGCCGCCCGATGGCGGCTGCTCCCCTGGGGGCGACTCCCCTGGGGGCAGCAGCAATGGCGGCAGCGATGGCGGCAGCCCCAGCAGCAGGCGGCGGCAGCAGCAGCAGCCCTTCAGGCTGCTCGTCACGGGGCACTCCCTGGGGGGTGCTGTGGCCACGCTGTGTGCCCTAGACTTGGCCCGCCACCTGCCGCTGTGGGGTTTCACCACAGTGGTGGCACCCTCCAGCCCAGCAGGCTGCAGCGCCGCGGTGGTGGCCGCACCGTCAGGCGCGCCAGCCGCATCAGCAGCGGCGGCGGGGAGCGGGAGCTGCTCAGCTCAGCCAGAACCTGGCGGGTCCAGCAGCGCTGCAGACACTGCGGCGTACGGCGGCGGCAAGGCGGCTGAGCCACGGCCGCAGCGGCGGCCGGTGGCGGTGAGCTGCTACAGCTTTGGCGGGCCGCGCACCGGCAACCACGCGCTCGCCCGGGAGTACTGGCGTGCCGTGCCGGACAGCTGGGCGGTCATCAACGGCCAAGACCTGGGTGGGAGCTGCTGCTGCTGGACACGCTGCTGCCGCGGGACGCGCTGCCGCCGGCAGCTGCCGCTGGTGCTGCCGGGAGCTGCCACTGGTGCTGCCGCCCTGTTTATTCCCCGCACACCACACACACACACGCACACTCTCTCTCTCTCTCTCTCTCTCTCTCTCTCTCTGTAGTGGCCAGGTCTCCCAAGTTTCTGGTCTTCTTCAAGCGCTGCGGCCGCGTGGCCATTGTGGACGGCCGCGGCGACCTGATAGTCAACCCCAGTGAGCAGCAGCAGGCCTGCCATGCCTCTGGCGGCCCTGGGCGGCGCCCCATGTGGATTGTGTGCCACAGTGGGCGTCCAGTGGGCGTCGCTGCGCCCTGGCCCCGCCTGCCTGCCCCCTGAGCAGCGGGGCGCCGCCCTACCCCTCCCGCCGGCCTGCCTGCCTACCTGGCGTGCCCGCTGTCATACCCATACGGTACCCGCCGCTCCGCCACCCTGGCCCGCGCCTGGCCTGCGCCGACCCTGCTCCCCGCAGGCTTCCTGGAGAGCCACGTGCAGCGCTCCTACCATGCCAGCCTCGCCCAGCACCAGCTGGTGTCCTACAACCGCTCCTTTGCAGCCATCCTGCGGGGGCAGCGCGGCGGCAAGGGGCTCAGGTGGGCGCGGGCAGTGGCTGGGCGGCAGCCACGGTCGCTGGGCGGCAGGCAGGTTATGCGTTCCGGAGCGCGTGCTTGCCCCTTGGTGGATTTAACTCCGGCCTCTTCTGGCTGCCCTGCGCCGCCGGCCTGCATGCCTGGATTCTGGGTGCTGATGCCAGTCCCCCACTGTGCCTGGCACCTGCCCCTTGTCTACCTGGCCTGCAGCGGCGGCGCAGAGGCGGTGACGCTGCTGGCGGCCAACCCTGCTGTGCGCGAGCTGCTGCTCAAGCCGCTGGCCATGCAGCCGGCATCCCTGCGCTGTCACTTGAGTGTCGGCGCAGCAGGAGGCGGCCAGGGTGCGCGGGAAGCACCGCCATGGGCGGCAGCGGCTGGCGAGGCGCCCCAAGTGATCGTGGTGGGCTCGGCGGCAGCAGGGAGAGATGCAGAAGCGGGCCGGAGCGGCGCTGATGGGCCACCTGGAGAGGCAGAGCCGTAGCTTCTGGGTCGGTGGCAGCGGGCACTATGGCCTCCTGACATGAGAGCCGGCTGGCAGTCTAACAGCGCCTCTGTCGGCCAGCCTCGCATTGGCGGCGGGGGATGGGCACACCCGGCCGACATGGTTTGGATACCGCTGCGTGGGCAGCGTGCTATGTGATCAGATGATAGTTGTAACGCATCAAGCTCCAGATACCGCACAAAGCTCATCTGCTGCTGCAGTGCTGGGCAAGGAGGACACGTGGCCTGCTGCGCTGCTCTCATGCTGTGTGCTGAGTCCCGCTGCGGCATGCTGGGCCCATCTGTGTCAGACTACGAGAAACTGCTTCATCACGCACTCTCCGCGCCTGCATCTGCACCGCACGCCTCATCGGCGGACCTTGTGTGGCTCTGGGGCTGTCCGAGCGTGGCGGGTGGCAAGCTGGAGCCCCTCTCCCTGTGCCTCGCCCCCGCCGGCCCCAGCAGCGTGCGCTGCTTGCTCTTGCCGTCCAGCGCCATGCAAGCCGGCGACCGCTTCCTGAGCGACGGAGAGTACAACACAATGTGGAGCTCCCTGCAGCAGCAGGAAAATCACGTGTGCACCAGACAGGTGCGCAGGGCATGGTTTGCGCAACGGAAGCTGCACGGGGGCGGGCCGGCAGCGGGCACAGCCAGGGACCACCGCCGCCGCCGCCTGGCGCCCGTGCAACAATGGCCCCGGCCCTGCGTGTGCCTGGCTGGCTCTAGCGGTGCGAATGAGCCTGCCATTCCGCCCTCCCACCGTCTTTCTGCAGTGCGAGTTCAAGCAGGTGTTTGGCAACATGTTTTACTGCGTGACGAGCGGCCAGGCCCACGTGTGCGACCAAAACTGCAACCAGCGGATCTTTTATGACAACCACCACGACATCTGCCGCCTCTCCCGCCGCACCTTCCCGCGCACCGAGGCGCCCATGGCCGACATGGCCAGGTGACTTGCGTAGGGGGAGCGGGGCGGCGGGGGCGCCTGCTGCTGGAATGGCAGGGGTCGAAGCACCATTGTTCATTTTTCACTGCATGCGGCGGTGGTGCTCGAAACCTGCCATCAGGGCGGCGTGTCCCTCGCCGTTCAGGCCCCGCCTCCCAGCAGCAGCACCCTGCTCAGGCCGTTGCTGCACTAGCGTTGGTGCGGCTGCCCCGGCGTTCATCGCTGGCCCCTGCCGCTTGCCTCCGCCGCCTGTGGTGCAGGAAGCGCAGCAGCGAGGAGGTAGCGCAGCAGATGGTCAAGCGAACGCACTCCGCCGACTGGCAGCACCAGCAGGCGCTGCGGCAGCAGGCCCTGCAGCAGCAGCAGGCCATGGCGGCCGCCGCAGCGCAGCAGCAGCAGCAGCAGCAGCAGCAGTTCCTGGGCAGCGGCGGGCCGTGGGGCCAGCCGCCGCTGCAGCCGGCGGCGCCACAGCGGTGGGGCTGCTGACACCATTTTTTCGGCACCGGCACTGCCCGGAGCCTGAGACCTGAAACACAATCCGAGATGGTCGGGGACGGGTGCCACAGCAGCCGCCTCCCCACAGAATTTTCTACGCGCCTGGGCCCTTCTGTCCCCCATTTTCCTGACAACTGAGCCCCAGTCCCAAGCGCACGCCCCTGCCCAAGTGCCATAAACCATGCAGTACGCTGTACTGACCCTGTCCTGCTGTGACGCACCTGCGCGCCCGCCCCTGCACTTGCAGCCGGCTCTTGCACTCTGACCCCGCTTGAGCGCCAAACCAACCCACCTTTCCCTCTGCAACATGTGTGCTGCCACTCCGGGCATGTCATACCCGGCCAGCAATGTTTTTCCCTTGTGTTTCCCTTTTTCCGCCGTGCCGCACAGTTCATTCTGCTTGCGCTATGTTACTTTGCTTCTCCGACTGCCCACAAAGCTGTTAATCGGCTCTGAACGTGTGAGCTGGAAAAGTTTCATCAACGCAGTGAAGGATGGTCAAGTCAATCCAATGAAGAAGGATAAAGTCATGCACAGGAAGAGCCCCTTGGTGCAGGGGCTGCCCAGCTGTGGCCAGCTGGCCGCCAGCAGCTCAGCCAGCTCAGGCGCTGTCCAGCGGCATCCTCACCCAGCCCTCAGAAGTGCAGGGGGCAGTGCTGAGGGCTGTGAGGGCGGACGAGAAGCAGGCTGGGGCGCTGAGGGTGGCGCGGAGGCGGCGGGCGCTGGACCGCACGCCAGCCGACGCCCGGCGCAGCAGGGGCCGCGGGGAGGAAGCAGACTGCTGCCGGGGGGCTGTCGAGAATGAAGAAATGTTGGCGGCGGCAGTGGAGATGGGCAAGGCGGGAGGTGCCTGGCCCAGGGAGCATGCCTGCGGCGGAGGAAAGCGCGCCGGCGGGTGACAGCATGACCAGAGACCGGGCTGCAGGAGGCCACTCTGGCATGCAGCTTTTGCCAAGGTTGGCAACCAAGAAGCAGGCCCTTGAAGCAGTCCCTTTGCTGCCCCTCACCTCATCCTCAGCAGACAGCTCCAGGTCGACAGTGAACCACTCCTTGGCCTTGAGCCAGCTGGCCTCAGCCAGGTCAGCATCAGCCAGGGCCGGGCTGCCGGCGGCGGCGGCGAGCTGCGCGTCGACGGCGCGGCCGATGTTCCAGGCTCCGTGCCCGGGGGCGGTGCGGGCGGTGGCCAGCTGGTGCAGGCGGCGGGCGCCGGCCCGCACGCGTGCCGATGCCTGGCGCAGCAGCGCGCGGGGCGGCCCAGCGAGCCGCTGCAGGGCTGCAGCAGCCTGCTTCTGAGCAGAGGATGGGCAGTCATCGGCGGCGGTGGAGGAGGTCAGGGCGGGGGGCTGCACCAGCCAGCGCGCCTGAAGAAGGGGGCAAGGGAAGACGAGTGCACCTTCAGGGCTGGTGCTCAGCCTGTGCAAGACCGCAACCACTGGGCGTGCACTGTGCTGATGGTTCGGGTTCCACCCAGCACCGCCCTCTGCTGCCGCCTCACCTCGTCAGCCGTCACCTCGAGGTCCACAGTGAACCACAGCTCGTTGGAATCACGATAGGCAGGGGTGTCGAGCTGAGCAGCAGGGGGGCACAGGCGCCGGGCCGCGGCCTCTGGCTGGGGATCGGGGGCGAGGCAGCCGGGGGCAGCGAGGTGGGCGCCGTCGGCAGCCTTGATGGTCCAGCCCTCGTCGGCGGCAGGGGCGGCGGCGCCCGCCGCCTGCACGCCGTGCTTGCTGCGCAGGGGCAGCGGCTCGGGGGCTGGGCGCGAGAAGAGGCTCATGGACTTGCGAGCTGCAGAGGGGAGGTGGTGGCGGCCCCATCCACAGATCAGATGCACACGTTTTGCGGAAAGGGCCGCCTTGCGCTCACTGCGATTCACCAAGCAGCACCAACGTCTTACCGGTGCCATTGGTCTTGCTGGAGACAGCGAAGAGGGACTTGAGGAGCTGCATGGCGGTGTGGCTGGTGGGGATGCTGCTGGTGGGTGCGGAGGCAAGGAGGCGAAGGGAGGGCCTGGCGGTGCAACGAAGCCGCAAATGAGGATATAATGGGGAGCTTTCTCCAGGCGCTGGGGCAAAAGCGGCGGCGCAACCGCGTTTGGCACAGCAGGCCCAGCGCAGCGCATGCTGTGGTCCGCGGGGCCTAATCATTAGGCTAATGTGGCCTTTCCTGCTCAACCCCTCTGTTGGGAGAGTGTTTTGCACTCCCTCGGGAAGGGGATGCAATGCACAGAGACATGCAAGCGGCGCACGGAGGGCGGCGACCAGCAGTGGGGCCAAGCCGCCGGTGGCACCTGGGTAGGGGCACCACTGGCATGCTGCTTTGGGAGCTCCTTGTCCACGCCCCCGTTTGGTGAAAGCGTGCAGCTGATCACATTGATACAGGCGGAAGAGACTGGCTTGAAGCAATGCAGAAGGGGTCCAACATGGTGCATCATCTGGGGCAGGCAGGAGGAAAGGCAGAGAGCGGTGGAGGGCGCCTCGCCCCTGCTCAGCGTCAACTCGGGCCCGCTTGCTGCTGCTCCTGCTGCTGCTGCTGCTGCTGCTGCCGCCCGCGTGCGCCCTGCCGCTCATCTGCCGCCGGCTTGGCCAGCGCTGCTGCCGTACTCTGCGCAAACTCTGCAGCCCGCACCTCATCCTCCTTCTGCAGCTGCTCTGCAAGATGCAGGGCATGGGAGGTAGGGCACGTCAGGTGTGCAAGCAGCCAGACAGGCGTGCACGGGGAAGGCGAGCCGTGCAGGCCAGGCGCATGCAGCCGGCACTGCCGCAGGATGGGTTGCCGCTGCCGATGTCGGCAGCGAGGCGGCGGCGGCGCGCACCCAGCAGCTCCTGCCGCTTGGCGTGCCGCTCCTTCAGCCTGGCCAGGCGCAGCCGTGCGTGCTGAATGTCGGAGGCGACCCGCTCCTCATACGACGGCCGCCCCCGACCGCCAGCGGGCCTGCCGCCGCCGCCGCGGCCTGACCTGTCGCCCCTGCCCGCCATCCGGCGCTGCCTTGCTGGCCAGGGAGATCGTGGCTGTGCGGCTCACTGGGCTGTGCAGGTTTTGCTCCAACTTGGTCAGCAGCACTGCTCACCAGGGTGGCTTGAGCGGCAACCGCAGGAGCTGAGAGTACTCAAGAATTACGTGCTGCTGCAATGCACGCCGCGAGAGGCCTTCACAAGGAAGGGAGACGGCGCCTAGCTGGCAACGAATTGCTGCCAAATTGCTGCAGCAGGTCGATGGTTCCAACCCTCCTTTTCACCGCATCACATTCACTGCACTCACGCCCTGAACCCGCTGTGAGCTACCAATCACCTGCAGGCGCTTCTGATCGGGGGTCCGTAGGCGGCAGAGGCGGCCAGCAGGGACGGTGCATTGTGAGGAGGCCGCTGCGCGGGGCGGGGAGCAGCTGCCGCCATGGGCCTGTTTGGCAACGGCGGCAGCGGCGGCGGCGGCAGACGGGACGTCAGCGGGCTCGGCGGCAAGAGCGACAAGCCTCTGGAGAAGGCGGTCGCCAAGATGGCCCGCGCCATCATGAACCCAGGGTCCATCCTGCAGCCACCCAAGGTGCGTGCAGCAGAGGGGAGCCGCAAGCCGCGCTGCCGCACCCCCCCGCGAGCCCGCCGCCCTCCAACCACCCTGCCGCTCACGCCTCCCTGCAGCCCGCCTGCCCGCGTGCCTGCCTGCCTGCCTGCTGCTGTTGGGCGTATCTGCTGCATGCTGCCTCCAGCGGTCGGCCAACCTGCCGCCGCCGCCGCCTGCCCCGGCGCGAGGCGCACGACAGGTGCTGTTCTTGGCTGCCTGGCTGCAGCGCGACAAGGTGTGGGAGCGGCCCGACTTCAATCCTGAGGAGCACATCTCACACAAGCGGGAGTGGTCGGAGCGAAACAGGGCCGCGGGCGGCGGCGGCGGCGGCGGCGGCGGCGGCGGCGGCCGCCGCAGCGGCGCGCCGCCGGAGCGCCTCTTTGAGCACTTTGCCGTGGTGGTGAGCTGGGGAGGCCCCGCGTGGGCGGCAGGCTGCTGGGCTGGCTGAGCTGGGGCTGGGCCGAGCTTGAGGGTGTGGTCGCCGTCTGCCACCGCTGCATCGAAGCCTCAGAGCTCTGGCTGCACGGTGTTTGGGCACGCGCCATCGCCGAGAGCCGGGGAGCGGCAGCCGCCCACGCTGCGCTGCCCGCCGCTGCCCCACGCCCCGGCCCCCGCGCACGGCCTGCTGCAGGGCCTGCCCCCCAGCATGAACATCCGCTCCGTGGCCTCCGACATAAAGACGTACCAGCGCGTCAGCAGGCAGGCGGGTGGCGGCGGCGGCGCCGCCGCTGCCACCGCCGCCACCGGGCTGCACATCACGGCCGACACTCCGCGCGAGGAGCGGCAGCGGCAGTACGGCCTCAAGGGGCCCACGCTGCAGGCGGAGGTGGGGCCCCCACCTGCCCATCTCCCCGCCGCTGCTAGTGCATGCCCTCCTTGCGCATCCCTCCCAGCAAACACCGAGCCCCACTGCCGGCATCACGCCTGGCCGGCCTCCGCCGCCTGCGCCCCCGCCGGCTGCCGCTGCTGCCGCTGCTGCTGGTGCCGCCGCCGCTCGGCCCGTAACCCGTCACCCGGCCCCCAAGCCTCCCAACAAGCAAACACCCACACCCCGCCCCGCCCTGCCGCTGGCGCGCAGGTGCTCTACGCCTTCCCGCCGCCCGCCATGCCCGGCGACCTGCGTGACGGCCTGGCCGCCTTCGCCTTCCCGCACGGAGTGCGGCCAGAGCTGCTTGAGCGCACCCCCAGCATGTCGGGTGAGTTCGGCGAGGCGGCGGCGGCCCCGCAGGGCAGCAGTGGAGGCTGGGGGGCGGCAGCGGCAGCCCCCGCAGGGCGGCAGCGGAGGCTGGGGGGCGGCCAGGCAGGGAGGCTAGGAGGCAGCCAGGCAGGGCAGGGCAGGGCAGGGCGGGTGGCGGTGGGGAGGCAGCGAGCCGAGGCAGCGCCGGCGGCGGGCGGGCAGCAGCCCCGCTGGGCGTGTGTGTGCAGCAGTGCCTGCGCCCGGGGCTCGCGGCGGCGCCGCTCAGCGGGGCGGCGGGGAGCCGCCTCGCTGCAGCGTGGTTTGCGAGGCCAGCCTCAGCGGCTGGTCACCGTGCTGCGCCTGCTGGCCTCCCCTTCCCGCAGCCCTGAATGAGGTAATCTACAGCCAGCCGTACCAGACCCATGACGACCAGTCCTTTGTGTTCCTCATGAAGGTAGGAGCGCAGCGGCAGGCCGTACCTCGTGGCACGCCGGCCCGCGCCTCGCGCAGCACCGCCGGGCCGCCGCCGCCGCCGCCCGGCAGCGCGCCGCGGGATCGCTCTCCGTGCCACCTGCTTGCCCCAGCTTGCCCTTCCGGGGCTGGCTGCCTACCTTACCCCTCCCCAACTGGGCCTGCCCCACCTGCCCTGCCCTGGCCCCACCTGCCCTCCCTGCCTGCCCTGCCCTGCCCCAACCCGCCCTGCCCTGCCTGCCTGCCTGCCTGCCTGCTACTCAGGTGGCGGACCCCGGCTGCGTCACGCCCCGCACCCTGTACGGCGTGTGCTGCTACGTGCGGGAGCTGGTGCACCGCCCGCCCTCTATGGCCAAACAGGCAAGGGGGCGGCAGGGCGTGGGGGGGGGCGGCTGCCTTGGTGCTGCCGCGCAGCCGCCGCGCGGCGGGCCCTTGGGAGCAGCCGGCTTGCAGCGGGTTGGAGGGGCGGGGTTCGGGTGGCGGCACCGGTGGATGGCCGGGCTGCCGCCCTCTAGTGCTGCGCCTGGCAGCCGTGCCTCTGTATGCGCCGCTGCCTCCCTTCCACCCTCCTCTGGCCGCCGCGCGGGCACATGCGCTGCCTCCCCGGGCCTGACGCCATCCTCGCCGTCCCTCTCCCGCCTCCCGCAATCGCCGCAGGCCTTCCCCGGCTGCAACGCGCCGCTCAGCCGGTACCTCGTGGTGGCGCCCCGCTGCTACTGCCTGCTCACCCACTACCCCTTCTTCGCCCTGCATTTCAGGGTGGGACCCGCCGCTCCCTGCCAGCCTGCCGCCGCTGCCGGCCGCCGCCGCCGCCGCCTGCCTGGCGCTGCTGTTCGCGCATCCGCTGCCCGCTGGCGCTGGCGACCTCGGCCCTGCTCTGCCTCGCAGCCCGCTACGCCCTCACCGCCAGTCCTGTGCCCGCCTCCGTCCAATCGAGACCCTCTCCTTTCTTCCCGCGCAGGTGCTGCAAACCATTCTGGGGCTGGAACGTTTGGAGCGCATGACCACCTTTGCCGACGAGCTGGCGGTGCTGGAGCGCGGCGGCAGCTTCCAGGCGTCGCCGCCGGGCTCCTCCTCCCTGCTCACCAGCTCCGCGGGGGGCCCGCCCTCCTCCGCCTCCTCCCCCAGCATCGGCGCGGTGGTGAGCGGGGCTGGGGCCGCGCGGGCGGCGGGCGGCGGGAGCCGACGATCGGAAACCGGCATGGCTTTGTGCTTGGTGTGCTGTGCCGTGAGGTAAACTAGTAGTCTACTGCATGTGTTGCCCACCTCAGCACCCCTCCTCCTCCCCCGCTGCAGGACCAGGGCGCCGGCAGCCGGCCGGGCCCCGAGCCCGCGCCAGCAGCAGCAGCAGGCGCAGCAGCTGCGGGGGAGGAGGAGGATGGCGGCGCTTCGGAGAGCAGCAGCCGGCGGTGGACGGAGGGCAGCAGCTACACGGGTGGGGATGAGCTGGCGCAGCAGGCGCAGCAGGCGCAGCAGGCGCAGCAGGGGCCAGCGCCTGACGTGGAGAGCCTGCTGGCTCAGCTGGGCCTTGCAGGCGAGCAGCAGCAGCAGCAGCAGCGGCAGCAGCAGCAGCGACCCGGCCGCCTGTCGCAGGTCTCGCCCCACTGCCCTCCAGGCGCCGCGGCTGGCGCAGCCGCAGGTCCCGCGGTGGAGGCAGCGGAGGGCGGCCTGGGGGCAGCTGCGACACCTCCGGACCAGGTTTTGCCTGCTGGCATTACAGCGGGGGTGGATGGTGTGAGACCCACCCCTTTCTTCACGCCAGCGGGCCTCAGCAGCGCCGTGAGCAGCCCCGCCAGCCGCCGAAGCGTCCCGCAGCAGGCGGAGCAGGCGAGCGCAGCCGGAGATGGCACCCGCGGCGGCATCTGCCGCACGCTAGAGAGCAGCCTGGATGAGGTGGGCAGCGGCGGCAGCAGCAGCAGAGCAGCCAGCCGCCCGGCAAGCAGCGCTGCCCAGGCAGGTTCCAGCGACGATGCGGCTGCCTTGCCTGATGCCGGCGCAAGCGGCGCAGAGGCTGCAGGCAACGAGGCGGGCCCGGCGGCTTCCCAGCTGCTGGGCTCGGCGGTGGGCAGCCCCGGCAGCAGCCGGCCGGGCAGCCGGCAGCGGGACCGTCTGCCCGACGGCGATGATGCCAGCAGCGAGGCCGACAGCTTCCTTACCGCCTGCAGCAGTACCGCCCTGCTGACGGTCCAGCAGGCTGACGGGCCAGGCGCCACGCCCACCCAGCACCTGCGCAGCGCCAGCGGTACCTCCCTGGGCAGCTTCAGCGCAGCTGGCGGCTCCCCGCTGCCGGCCGCGGCAGCCAAGGCGGCGCAGCAGCAGCAGCAGCAGCAGGCGGACGCAGATGCGGCAGGGGAGGAGGCAGAGCAGCCGCTGGTGGCCTTGGATGAGGCTGACTCGTTGCCTGGCTGCAGCCAGCTGCCGCGGCAGGAGGCAGAGGCGCAGCAGCCTTTGCTGGACCTAGATGATGATGCTCCCGCTGCTCCTGCTGCACCCGCTGCACCCACGCACAGCCAGGCGGCGGAAGACGTGCAGCAGCCGCCGCTGCTGGACTTGGCAGAGGCAGCGGGCGGCAGCCAGCAGCAGCAGCGGGAACAGGAGCAGGCCCAGCCGCCGCTGCTGGACTTTGAAGTGGCAGCGGGTAGCGGCCAACAGCAGCAGCGGGAACAGGTGCAGCAGCAGGCTCAGCCCCCACTGCTGGACTTGGCAGAGGCAATGGATGGCAGCGCTCAGCAGCAGCAGCAGCAGCAGCAGCAGCAGCCGCAGCCGCTCATAGACATCTCTGAGCCGGCAGCGCAAGGCGGGCAGCCGGAGCGGCAGCAGGCGGCGTCAGGGCAGGAGCAGCGGGCGGGGCGGGAGCAGCAGCAGGCGGCGTCAGGGCAGGAGCAGCGGGCGGGGCGGGAGCAGCCGGCGGCGGCCCCCAGCGCTGGCATGGGTGTGCAGATTGTGACCCGCAGCTTCAGCAGTTCCAGCCTGAACGCCTCTCGAGCAGGTGAGGGCGGTGCCGGGGACAGCTTTGCGGATGATTCTGTCTATCTTCGTGCGTTTGGCCACGCTCCACCTTGATTTGCCCGCCTGTTGGATGAGTGCGTCCGAACTTCCCCTGCTGCGCGCAGCTGCAGACACGCCGCCGCGGTCGGACCATCTGTCGGGCGCCGCCGCCGGCACCCGCAGCGGCCGCCACCCGCCGCACCAGCCGCCGCTGCCGCCTCGGGCGCCTGCATCGGCGGACACCGAGGCCGCTGGTGGCACTGCTGGCACCGGCTCCGCGGATGGACAGCGGCAGCAGGAGGGCCCACACTCGCAGCAGCAAGGGCCAGCCGACCAGCAGCAGCAGCAGCAGCAGCAGCAGCCGGCGGGGCAGCAGCGGCAGGACCACGCGCCCCACCCTCAGCAGGGGCAGGGGCAGGGGGTTGCGGGCATGCAGGAGGTGGTGCGTGTGACTGCCACCAACCTGGATATGACCCGCCCGCTGCGCTCAGCAGACCTGCTGGCCGTCTACCATGCCAGCGTGGTGCCCCGCCCAGGCCAGGTGTTTGAGTTCCAGCCGGACCCCGGCCTACAGACGATCGCCTTTGAGCGGGTGGGCGGGGTGGGCGTTGGGTGGCGGTGGCCTGGAGGTGGCTGTCGCTGGGTGGGGGAGCAGAGTGGTGGGTGGGAGGGTCGGCGTTGGTGGGTGTGGGCTGGCGACGTGCTTCCACCGCTGCCCTGCCCTGCCCTGCCCCTCGCTTCCCTGCTCTGCAGCCAGACCTTCTGGAGGCTGTGGCTGACCTGGGTGAGGGCGCCTGCCTGCCTGCCTCCCTCCCTGCCTGCTCGCCGGCCTGCATGCCGGCAAGAGCATTTTCATTTCATGGCAACCGCATGCTGCTGCCCCCCCTGCCCCGCAGGCCTCCGGCCCGACGCCGCCAGCCTGCCCGACATAGACGCCGCCCAGGTGGGGTGGCCACTGGTGTTCTGTACGGTGGCCTCTGGCTCATCGGATCAGTTTATCCGTGCTCTTCAGGCTGTCATCATCGTTGCTCAGCGCGCCTCCCACAAGCCGACTCCCCCCCTCGGCTGCCTGCCTTCCTGCCTGCCTGCTTCCCGCAGAACCTGGGCGGCTGGGCGGTGGCAGCCCTGTGCCGGTCCATGGGCCTGGACAACATTGTCACCTTCCTCACAGCTGCCCTGCTGGAGCGACAGGTGGAAAGCGCGGCCGCCAGCTGGCACAGCATGCATGGCGAGGGCTGCAAGCATGCCTCGGCAGCCTCAAGCCCAGCGTGTGTCCCAGATCACAGTACACTCTCTCTCAGATACACACACACCTGCACCTGCCCCGCTGCCCCGTGCAGATGGTTGTCTTCTGCCCCAACGCGGGCCTGCTGAGCGGCATCGTGCTGTCGCTCATCCCGCTGCTGCTGCCCTTCCACTGGCAGTGCCTGCTGCTGCCGGTGCTGCCCGCGGCTGAGGGGCGGCTGGAACTCATGGAGGCGAGTGCTGGGCTGGGGCTGAGGCTGGGGCTGGCGCCGGGATGCGTTGGGACCCTAGCTGAGCTAAGGCTGGAGCTTGTGCTGACGGAGGGACACGTGGCCGCCTATGAATCCGGGGCACGCTTTGGCCACCCAGCACACACACCACCATCCATCACTCGACCAGCTTTCAGCAGCCGCCGCCGCCCGCTGCCTGCCCGCAGGCCCCTGTGCCCTTTGTGCTGGGGGTCATGTACAAGACGCCCGAAGTGCGCAGCAAGTGCGGCGGGCTGGTCAGGTGCGTGAGGCGGCGGGGAGGGGGCGTTGGGAGTGCTGCAGCAGCCTGCCTGCCTGCCCCCCGCAGGCTGCTGCATGCGCACTACACCTGCCCTGGCGCCGCTTCCTTCACAACGGTGCTCATTGTTTCTTTCTTCCCACCTGCCACTTTCCACCTGCGTGCCTTCCCCCAGGGTGAATGTCTACAAGGACAAGGTGAAGAACGCGGGGAGCCTGCCGCCGCTGCCGCAGCAGCAGGCGCTGCACGAGGCTCTGGCCGGGACGTACGCAGAGCTGCGGTGAGGCGGCGCCGCGCCTGCCTGCCTGCCTGTCTGTCTGGCGCTGCTGCTGCGTGGGCTCTGCTGTGCGCTGCTCCAGCTCCTGCTGCTGTCCCTATGGCGTCGCCTTCTGCCGAAGCGACACTCTGGATGCCCGCCCGCTCTTTTTGTGTGTTGCCAGCCTGCCAAGCGTCTGTTTGCTGAGCACCCTGTGTCGCCACGCCCGCCTGCCCGCAGCAAGATCGGGCTGACCCGCGCCGCCACCACCCGCCCCGTGCACCTCATCTCGGGTGAGGCGCTCGGATTGGGAGCAGTGTGCCTAAAGGCCTCCCTCGCATGCCTGCCCGTTGGCCTCCCTGCCCTTGCCGTGCCATTGATCATCATACCAGTGGGCCTGGCCTCTCGGTCATTCCGTGCCAATGATGTCTGCCCACCCGCCACGCGCCGCTGCCTCCCTGCCATGCCCCACCGCCAGCCCACCCCGCTGCCCCATGCCCACAAAGCAAGCTGCCTGCCTTGTCCCTCTGCCCGCAGACGCGCAGCAGGTGCTGGCCGAGTGCTTCCTGTCCACGCTGCAGAAGTACCTCAAAGGCCTGATGGCTGACCTGCGCGCCTACACCATCACAGACGTGTCGCCCAGCCTGGAGCGCACCAGGCGCGCAGGGGCGGCGGCGGCGGTGGCGGTGTGTGGTGGTGTGTGTGGTGGTGGTGTGTGTGTGTGTGGTGGTGTGTGTGTGCTGGTGTGTGTGCGTGGTGGAGGTGCTGGACTTGGTGGTGTGGCAGCGTATGTGTGTGTGTTCTGGTGTGGGGGTGGGGTGGTGGGTGTGCGCACCATGGCGCGCCCGTGGCGGCATGGCTGTGCCAGGCAGACCGCCCGGTGCCGTGGCGCGAACAGTCGCCTGCTGCTAGCTCCCGCTGCTCCGCTCCCGACTCTGGTCCCCCGCTCCTGCCTCCACCACCGCCGCCACCCCTGCCCCTGCAGCGTGCTGCTCAAGGACAGCTTCGTGGACAGCTTCCCCTCGCGGGACCGCCCCTTCATGCGCCAGTTCTGCGAGACGCAGATGTTTGCTGTCTACACAGATGGCGTGCTGTGAGGGAGGCGAGGTGTGCGCTGGCATGCTGCGAGTCGAGGCGTGCCCCACAGGCACAGGGCGGCTCTCGGATCTGCTCCACCTTGCATGCATGGTGCGGCACCGGCGACGCGAGGCGGCGGTTGCGGCAGCCATCCAGGTCCCCACCCTGCTCACCTGTGCTGCAAACACTCGGCACCGCGGGTGCCTCTCTTGACTTTCGTCGCCCTTCTTCTTTACAAAATTGAAACCTCAACATGTTGGGCAGTCACAGAGCCTCTCGAAATGGAGGGTGCGTCACACATCACACACACGCTGGTGCACTGCTGTTGTTGTGTTGGCGGGATGGGCGGGGCGGTGGCAGAGCGGTGCCTGCTTGCAGGAGTGGATACATCTGCTCTCCCGCTATAGTAACATGTCTCATATAGACATGCCGCAGCTTTGACCCAAGCAGGCTTTGACAGGCCGCAAGCCTTCGACCCGCAGCAGGGGCCCAGCAGGGTGATGCAAACACACAGACCGCCTCCCTTTCGCTTCAGGTTTGAAACGCGAGGCCCCGCCATCCCTGCAGTAACCCTCTAGCAGCAGCAATGGCAGTGCGAGGGCGGCGTTCAATTGTGCCACCCGTGAAGACCGCCCCTCACAAGCCGGCAGCCAAGCCGCCGCCCCTGGGAGATGCCAGCAACCGCGGGAAGACGGCGGTGGCGCCGGCGCCGGCCAAGAAGGGGCCCCGCGCCGCCGCCACCGCCTCCGCACAGGGACCGACAGCCGGAGCGGCGGCCGAGGCACGCGCTGCCGCCGGCGGCCCAGCGCCTTGGTTTCTGTCGAGCCTGGGCCTCCCACCTTGATGATGTACATCCCTGATGGGTGTGCCAGCTGCGCGTGTGTGTGCAGGCTGCCATCTTGGACCTTCTGCCCGGACTGGAGGAGGATGCCGAGAGCGTGCTGCTGGCGTGCGCCAGCAGCGGCGAGCTGCCGCTGGCTGGCGACGGCGACCCGCAGACCTTCTTCGGCAACGTGTTTGCACGGGGAGGGGAGGCAGGGGGGACCCTCAGGTGAGGCTCAGGGGCCACGGCTCCCTCGCGCGGCGCCCTTTGACCGCCGGTCAAACGCCGCGCCTCCTCGCCGCCGCCCCCCGCTTCACCTGCCCTTGTGTCGCCCCTGCAACCCCGCCTGCCCGCCGCTGCAGGGTCACTAGCGTCACACGCAGCGAGCATGCGACGCGAATCAGTACCGTGCGACTCGTGACGCAGCCGGGAGAGATTGAGGGCAAGCGGCTGAGCCGTCTGGCGCCGGAGCAGCGGCCCACGCGCAAGGCACGCACCGTGCCCATTGTTCGCGACGGCAGGCCACGCCCTGCTGCGGAGGCCAGCAGCAGCAGCGGCAGCAGCAGCAGCTACAGCTGCAGCATCCCTGCCGCCAGCGCCGCGGCGTGCAGCAGCGGGCCGGCAGAGGGGGTGTGGGGGACAGGGGAGGAGGAGGAGGAGGAGGAGGAGGAGGAGGCCTGCTCCACAGCATGCTCCAGCTTCTCCGCAGCTGCTGCACAGCGCGCGCCCAGCGACGATGGCAGTGCACCCACAGCCGCTGCCGTGGCGTTGAGTGGCTCAGGCGAGGAGGCGGGGTGCATCCTGCTTCCGCCACCGCTGCCTGTGCAGCCGGGCGCTGTGCCGGCGAGCTTCGGCTAGCAGGAGGAGGCGGCGTTGGGCTTGCGGTGCCCACGGCCAGAGCAGGAATGCCAGGCCCCTGCAGCGGCAGCATGCGGCTTCGGCGACACTGGGGAGGCGGGTGCATCGCCGCAGGCCGGCGCGGCGCCTGCCGCCTGGCTGCAGCAGCAGCAGGCCTGCTGCCTGCCCACGGTGTGTGCCGCCCCCTTCATGCACATCCAGCGCCAGTCGGCGGCAGCCCTGTGGCGCAGCATGTGGCTGCACGGCCTGCAGTTCCACAACGCAGCCAGAAGCGGGCAGCCCATCCGGCCGGGCAGCACGCTGCACTTCATACCGCTGGACCCAAATGATGACCTGTTGTCGGTGGGTGGCGGCTGCGGCTTGGGCGGGGTCCTGTCCCGCTTCCAGGCGCCAGCTGCCGACGGCGTGCCGCGCCTCTCTGCTGCGCTGGCCGCTGCCGGCTGCCCCTAGCCCTGCCGTGCTGTTGTGTGCCCCGTCGTCCGCTGCCCCGCCGCCTCCCGCAACCTCCCGCACCCTCTCACACCCTCCCGCCTCTCCTGTGCCTCTCCTGTGCCTGCGCGTGTGCCCACCCATCATCGAGCAGGTGCTCATGTTCCGAAGCGCGGTGATGCCCGAGCATGTCATCTCGGGGGCCGCCCGCTTCCAAGACATCCTGCTGGGCAGCCCCGATCTGGCTGGGGAGGCGGTGGCGGCCGGTGTGCTCAGCTACGGCGTGTGGGGCGTGGCCGCGCTCGACGGCAGCTACCGGGTGGGCCGCTGCGGGGAGCTGCCAGCTGCGGGCTGCGGTCCGATCGCAGGATGCGGGGCGTGCAGCAAGGCTCGCCGCTGTTCATGTCCCGTATGGCGCAGGGCCCGGCGCTGCCTGCCACCACAGGCATCCAGGCGCAGCTGGGCCGGCTCTTGATCTCTTAGTACTCAAACCCTTGCCTTCGCCTCCTCGCTGCCCCTCCCGCCGCCCTGCTGCAGCTGCTGGCCGAGGGCGAGCAGATTGCGCTGCCCATCAGCTTCCGCCGCGCGCCGCCGCACACAGTGGCGCTCTTCCTCGCCTGCGTGTGAGTGGGGAGGCGGGGTGGGGCTGCCCTGCCCTGCCGCACTCTCAATACGCTGCTTGGCAGCCATGCCTGTTGTGCTGCTGCTGCTGCTGCTTGTGACGCTGCTGGCTGTGCCGCGGCTGATGCTGATGCACCTGAGCTGCTGCTGACATGAACCTCTCCGGCTGGGCGGGTGCAGGTGGCACGAGGCCAACCGTGCCGAGGCGGCGGAGCACCTGTCCTACTCCTTTGCCGCCACTGGGGAGCGGTTGGCGGGTGCGCGGCGCCTCCTTTGGCTGCACCACTGCTCTTGCTGCTATCCTGCATGCCTTGGCGTGCTGTGGCATGCCGTGCCGCTGCTGTGCACGCCCTGGTTGCCTGCCCCGCCCTCTCGCCGCCGACACCCCGTGCTGCCCGACCCGTTTGCCGCCGCAGACGAGCGTTGCCTCAAGTATGCGCCGGAGGAGCTCCTGGAGTGGGTGCGCCTGGCGCTGGGCTGCGAGCAGGCGGCGCACGAGTCTGTGGCGGCCCTGGCCCACATCGCACAGTTTGGGGCTGAGTGAGCGCCAGCGGCGGCGGGCCAGAGGCTGCCCCGCATCGGCGGGGGCTTTGGGGAGGGGAGTGGGCAGCCTGGGCCCGCCGCCGAGGGGGTGATGCAAACCGCACCCTGCTCCAATGAATGCGACTGGCAGCTATCTGGGGACTTGCCATTTTCACTGGGATTTTTACAGTCCAGGACAGCTGTTTTTTCACCAATGCCTTAATCACTGTATTCCTTGTTCTTGCTCGCGCTGGCAAGCGCTGTACTGCTATCAGGCGAGCCGCTCACATGCCCGCGAGCGGTCCTGTTCTGCTCTTTGCTTCTGCCGCCCTTTCCAAGGGCCTGAATGGTTACCATGCGCCACCGGCAGTGACTTGCACATGGCGTGACCTGTGTGCTGCTACTTATTTGGGTAATTGAGGGATCCTCCAGGCATTTCAGCAAGGGGACGTGGCTCAGGCACGTGCATGGCCCCACCGCCGCTGCGGGCACCACCACCCGGCGCAGCCCGCAGCACCTCCTGAGCCTCAGCACAGTGCAGTGGATTACAGGAAGGAAAAAGCAGCTTGCTTCAGTCGTGGTAATATCGGAATATAAAAGGGAAACCTGTTTGGTCAAATCAGTACAAAGCCCCTTGGTTCAGGGGCAGCCCAGCTGTCGGCAGCTGGCCGCCAGTCAGCTCAGGCCCAGTTGACGTGCGTCTTGGTCCAGCCGTCAGATGTGCAGGGCGCATAGGTGGTGGCTGCGGGTGCGGCCCTGAAGCAGGCGGGGGCGCTGAGGCTGGCCCGCAGGCGGCGGGCGCTGGCCCGCATGCCAGCCGATGCCCGGCGCAGCAGTGCCCGAGGCGAAGATGTGCGGCGCTGCAGGGCGGCAGGCGCCGGCTCCTGCTGCTGGGGCTCAGCGGAAGAGGAGCAGTCGGCAGGTGAGGAGGTCAGGGCGGGAGGCTGCACCAGCCAGCGCGCCTGCAGGAGGGGGGGCAGGGAATTGAGGCGCAGTCAGCTGTGGTGCTAAGGAAGATACAGCCTCTCTTTGCAGCGCACAGCTGTGCTTGCCCCTCACCTCGTCAGCAGACAGCTCCAAGTCGACAGTGAACCACAGCTCGGTGGCGGCGATGGCGGCAGTGGCAGCATCAACAGGTTCAGCGCAGTCGAGGGCGGCAGTGAGGTTGGCAGCGGGAGGCGGGCAGAGGTGGTAGTCCATGCACTCCTGCTATAGCTGACCGGCTCAGCGCCAATCCAAGCCAATTCCTTCGGGAACGCCTAATAGAATCGCCAAGGCTTCGGCACAGGCCTCCCCGGGACCCATTCACTACTAGTGGGGGGTACTGCACTTGGCGCGTCGGGCAGATCAAATAATGGTCTAAAGCTAGACGTTAAAACCGGGAAGTGAAGCTTGTGGAGGCTCTTCCCCACCTTTACCTTTACCTTTACCTTTTACCTGCTGGTGCTCGGGGGCGGTGCACACGCTGGCAACGCGGTGGACGGCGGCGTCTGCAGTTGCGATGGTCCAACCCTCGCCGGCGGCAGGGGCGGCGGCGGCGGCGGCCAGCTTGCCATGCTTGCTGCGCAGGGTGAGCGACTCGGGGTCTGGGCGCGAGAAGAGGCTCGTAGTATTGGAAACTGCAGAAGAGTAGAGGAGATGTAGGTGGTGGCGCCATGCACATATGACATGCCACACGTTTTGCGCAGAGGGCCTCCTTGCGCGCACTGCGGACTTCACAGGCAACTCGTAACGGCGTACCGGCGCCATTGGGCTTGCTGGGGACAGCGAGAAGGGACTTGAGGAGCTGCATGGTGGTGGTGCTGCTGCTGCTGGGGGCGGAGGCAAGGAGGCGAAGGGAGGGCCTGGCGGTGCGATAAAGCCGCAAGGAGGGACGGAATGAGAGCCCCTATCCAGGCGTTGGGGCAATGAGGCGGAGCTCGCCGCGTTTGGCACAGCAGGCTCAGCGCAGCGCATGCTGTGGTCTCATGATGCGCCTTCCCCTCTCCTTCTCCAAACCTCCAGGGAGTTATCTACCTACGAAAAGATCTGCGTGCGACCTCGGGTGGCGGTGAGAGCGTTGCGGCAAGGATGGCACCGACAGGGAATGCCACTGGAGAGCTGCCTCCCGCCGACGCATGCGGCACATATAGCGACTCGCTTCGCTCGATAGAGTTACAAGCTCGCAAAACGTCCAATAGTTCTTAAAAGAAAGCACGAAAAGTACAGCTGCGGCAGGAGGCAGCGCAATCATTGCCCCGGCCGAGCAACCCCGAATCGCGTCTCTCTGCGCGCATCCAGCTGGCGCCAGCTGGCGCCGCCTTGGGCTCTAAACCGGCGGCACCGCAAACTTGAGGCCCGAGAAACGGCCGCCGGCGCCGGCCGCGTCGTGGGCCCCGCCACCCGCAGCGGTCCAGCCACCACCCGCGGGCTCATCCTCTGTGGGTGGTGGGAGCGGGGCCGGGCATGGGGGGGCAAGGCCGGGGCCGCAGGCAGGCGGGCGTGTCAGCCAGGGCGCAGCCGCGGGGCGGTCATGCATCGTCGATGCCTGGAAGCACGAGGCGGCGGCGGCGGCGGTGCCAGCTCAGCTGCTGCGGGGGCAGCGCCATGTGCAGCGCCCATGCAGCAACAGCTGCTCTGGCGGCTCGTGCATCGCAACGGGAGGCGGCTGTGCCCGGCAGGGCAGGCGCCAGGCGCCAGGCCTACCTTCCATGGCCGCCTCCTGCATCACGGCCTGCAGGGCCATGTCGGAGGCCTGCCCCGCGGGCGGCTGCGGCGGGTGCGCCGCGGGCGCCTCGTCCGCCGCCGCCGCCGCGCGCTCCGACTCCTGAATGTCTGCGGCCAGCTGCTCCCAGGCAGCGTCGTCCTCGGCCTGGCCATACTCGCCGCCGTTGGTGAGCTCCGCGCTGCGGCAGGGCAGGCCAGCGGGGGAGGCCGGTCGGCGCAACGCTCGATGCTCGGAGATGGCGGATTGGCGGCATGGGGGAAGCAGGGTTGCAGCGAAACACGGAGAACAGCAGCAGCGGCTGCCGCCGCAGGCCGGCCGCTGCCCTGGCGGGCAGGGCCGCGGAGCAGCACACAGCACTGGGGCGGGCGAAGCACACGAAGCAAAAGGAACGCGAGCGGGGGGCCGGGGCGGCGCCTCACCCCAGGCGCTCGGCCTCTGCCGAGATGTCGCGGCGCAGCGCCGCCAGACCCTCCTCCTGCCGCTTGGCCTCGGCCTCCGCCGCCGCCACCGCCGCGCGGCTGCTCGCCAGCTTGTCTGCGCCCTCCAGCAGGGCTGCACCCACGGGACAGGTGCAGGCGGGCAGGAGGGTTAGCGGGTTGGCAGGCGTGGCGGGAAGCGGAGCTGTGGCGACAGCTGGCCAGGCAGGGCAGGTGGGAAACAGGTGGCAAGACGCCCAGGCGCGGGAGGGCTGAAGCAGAGCCGAGCAGCGGCAGGCCGCTCACCCGCCACCCAGTGCTTGTACTGCTGCAGCTGCTGCTGCTGCCCGGCCAGCTGGTGGCGCGCGTCGCCCAGGTCGCGCTCCCTCCCCGCCAGCTGGCTCTCCTTCTTCGCCAGCCGCTCTGTTGGAGAAATAAAGGGGCAGCGGCGGCAGCGAGCGAGCCGAGGGGCAGGGGAAGGCGGGTCGGGGGTGCAGCGGCGGAGCAGAGGCAGACTCGAGAAGGCGAGGGAGCGCATGGGAGGCATGCGGCAGCTGCAGAGGACGGGCCAGCCAGCCAGCCAGCCAGGGCCAGCGGCGGCGCCAGCGGCGGCACCAACAGACAGCAGGCAGCAGGCAGCAGGCAGCGCCAACAGAAGGCCTCACCCTCCAGGCTGCGCACGCGGCTGCCCAGCTCCTGCTCCTGCTTGCGCAGGCGCAGCAGCTCCTTCTTCACCGCCTCGGCAGAGGGAGGCGGCTTGGCGCCGGGCATGGTGGCCCGCGCCGCAGGCGGCACGCCCAGCCCCGGCGGAGTCTTCTCCGATCCAGGCGCAGAGGGCGGGTGGGTGGGGGCCGAGGCCGGCACAGAGCTGGCCGGCTCGGCCGACGGCGGCGGCGCCGCGGCGGGGTCGGTGCGCGGCGGCGAGCGCTCGTCAGCCGCGGCGCCGCGGCTGGGCGACACGCTGCGGCTCCTGCTGCGGCTCCTGCTGTGGCTCGGGCTGCGGCTGCGACTGCGCCCGCTGGTGCGGCTGCGAGACCTGCGGGCGGCAGCCAGCCTCGCGGCGGCGGCGGTCAGAAGCTGGCAAGCCGCGGCCCGCCACCAGCAGCCAGAACAAGCTGCCGGTGCTCCCCCTGCGCGAGCGTGGGCAGCCCAGCAAGCAGCAGCCGAGGCCTGGAGATGTGGGGAGGCGCCTGCCAGGCCCACCTGGAGGGCGAGCCGTGGCGGCGGCGCTTGTCGGCGGGGACGTCGTCGTCGTACCGCTCCTCCCTGTCGTGCTTCCTGCAGCAGGATGAGTTAGTTGTTCAATCTTTTTTCATTTTCATGTATAAAGCCCAGGGTTCTGGTCCTGAAGGTGCAGCTGGAGGTCAGGGGGAAGGTGGCAGGCAGCCCAGGGGAACACGCGCGGCAAGGCACACGGCGGCATGGGGGGCAGCGGCAGCTCAGCGGCTGCCAAGCGCAGCATGCTCCGCTGCCGCCGCGCTGCACTCCACACACCTGCTGGGGCTCCTGCTCCGCGAGCGGCTGCGTGGAGAGTAGCGCCCCGGGGAATAGCGGTCGTAAGTCACGCGCCGGTCAAAGCCGCGCCCTCGCGGCTCGAAGCCACCGCCCCCGCGGCCGCCGTAAAAGCCGCCGCCCCTGCACGCCACAGAGGCCGCCGCGGGACGCGTGCCGCCGACGATGTCAGGCAAGAAGGTGTGGGGGCGGCGGCGCCTTGTAGCAATAGAAGTCGTTCAATAGAATGGGAGGAAAGCCGGCGCCTTAGAAAGCTGGGGCAGTAAAATTGAGTGGAGCAATAATTTGGTAATGCAGTAAAGATGGCAGGCTGAAAGTATCGTCGCTGTTGCCAATGGAAGCAGAACCGTTGCTCTTTCTTTGCCAATGTAGCCATATAGCATAGCAGCAGCGCAAGCAGTCCCCCAGGCCTCAAGACGCATCAGGTATGTGCTGCCGGCAAGCACAGCTGCCAATGCAAGCAAAATTCATCCAGGCGCCTGTTGTCAATGCAGGGGATCCCCCAAAATAGTATCCCAGACCGCGGAACACCAATGGTATCCCAGGAATGGTGTCGTGCCACACAATTGAATTCAATAGTGGAGTTAGCCTGCTTAGCCTGGTGGCTGAGTCCCGTGCGCAGGACGCAGCGGCTGGGGCAGGAATGGCGCAGGGCCCTGTCTGAACCAAATTCTAGAAGTGTATGAATAGATATGGACGCAGGAGGTGCGTCGCACCCAACAGCAACTAGCAACACACCTGCAAGGAGGGTGGGCAGTCAGTGCAAGCGGCACGCCCGCCGCCGCCACTGCTGCGCCGCAGGCACCATACCGCAGGCCACGCACGCGCCGCTGGCCTCCTTACCAGCTGCCTGCTGTGTGCCGCAGCGCAGCGCAGCGCACCCTGGCCCTCCACACCCCTGGCACCCAGTGCCCGACAACGCAACATGCCCCAAACCTCCCCATCCCTCACGCCCAGCCAGCAGCGGCAGCTGGGTGGCGCAGTCACCTGCCGCGCCCGCGGCCGGCAAAGGGTGGAAAAGTGGCGGGGCCGTGGGCTATGTTGACCTTGATGGCGGCTCCGTCCAGGTCGCGGCCGCCGGCGTCGTTGAGCGCGTCGCGCGCGTCGCGGTCGTCCTCAAACGACACAAACCCAAAGCCCTTGGACCGCCCTGTCTCCTTGTCGTAGATGAGCTGCTCTCGGGAGGAAAGAAAGAAAAAAGAATGGAGGGAGGGAGGGAAGCGGCCGCAGGTGAGCAGCGGTGTGGCGCGGCAGCTATGGAGGAACACGGCGGGCGCCGCGCGGGGGAGGATGCATGTGGGTGCTGGCAACACGTGCCTGCCCTGGCCCACGCCCTCACCTTGACGGTCACCACCGTGCCATATGCCTCAAACCACTTCCGCACTGTCCTCTCGTCGGTGTCTGCGGCGAATTGTGGCCAGGGGCAGCGGAGAAGCTCAAGGGGTGCTCACCACGCGAGGCACAGCGGTGGATAGGCCTGGCAGCTGGCGCCGGTGTGCTGCTGACTGGTCAAGCGGGCAACAGCGACTGCTCACCGTAGCGCAGCTGTCCCACGTAGATGGTCTTATTGGTTTCATGCCCGGGCCGGGGGATATAGCCACCTGAAGGCAGTGCAGGCAGGGTGCGGTGAGCCAGCGGGTTGCAAGAGCGGGCGGGGCCGACGCCGCGGCACGCAGCGCCCCGTTCCCTCGCCCCAGCGACAATTGCGACGCAGCCAGCACACAAGAGCAGCGCTGCGGGCGCCCTAGGAGACGGGAATGCGAAGAGAGCAGAGGCCACCCCAACTCACGAGGCGAGTAGGTCTCCCCCTCCTCCCGCTTTGCCACTGTGACGTATCTATCTGCCATCGTCGCGGGCGGTGGGGACCAAGGCTCCGCGCGCGCAGGGATCGGAGCAGGAGAGTTTGCAAACAATGTCCAGCCCGAAGAAGTGCTTCGCAAGAATTGCAAGGGACGAACGGTGACAATTGCGCAACGCGATCGGCGTGCGGGCCGATCAGCATCACCGGCTTTCCTCCATCCCGCGCTGCCATGCGCACCGCAAAGGACCCTAGCAGCTGCCCCTCCACATCCCGCACCCCGCTCCTGCCGCCGCTCCTGCACCCTCATCGCCACCTCTCCACCTCCCTTAATTGCATCACGGCTGTCAGAAGAGGCTTACAAACTCTGTCTGTGGTGCCGCTGCGGCGGAGCTATGTCTCGTTCGCAGCCATCGCCGGTGTCAGCAAGCAAATCGGGGCGGCAGCAGCTGCTGCTGCTGATGCAGAGTAGCGGGAACGAAGATAGTGCTAGGGAAGGCGAAATAACAAGAGCAAGCCCGGCGCGAGGCAGCATGCCGGCAATCGAGGCGCCTCACTGCTCGGACCGCACGTACGCAATCTTGCCGTGCACGTAGCGGGCCACCAGCGGCGTTTTCTTGCTGGCCGCCAACTTGTCGGCGTTCTTCATGGCACGCGGCTTCTTGGCCATGGGCGGGTTGTGCTCGTTGGCGGCCAGCCACTCCTTGCGCGCGGGGCGCGCGTCCTCAAACGGCAGCTTCCACAGGTCGATGCCCGCCTCATCCGCCATCGTCTGCAGCCCCTTCTTCTCAATGCTCTTGATGGCCTTGGTGGAGATGCGCAGCTTCACCCACCTGCGGGGCAGGACAGCGAGGGCACACAGGGGCAGGGGCGGGGCAGGGTGAGGCCTGGGCAGAGGCGCAAGAGGAACGCATCCTGGCGGTGGGGGCAACCAGTGTGCACAGCACAGCCCTGTGGCTCCAAAATGAGTGCCGTGCTGTTTGGGCTCTGCAGCGCTGCCTGGCTGGCCGGCACGGCTGGCCTGCCGCCCCGCAGTCGCAGCCGGGGCTGGCCCAACTGCCAGCCCCGGTGCGCCGCAGCCTCGACGGGCAGCGCCAAGGCCGTCGTCGCTCCCGCTCTGCTGCTCAGCCTGCCGCTGGAATGCACCGGGCTGGCCCCAGATCCATGTGCTGCCCCGCCAGCCTGCCCCACCACCGGCAGCGGCAGCGTGGCCCGCAGCATAAGCCAGTAGCACCGTTGGTTCGGCAGGAGCGGCGCACCTCTGCCCCTCTGGCCAGTACACCTTCTTGTACTGCAGGTTGACCTGCTGCAGCTTCTTGTTGCGCTTGTGCGAGAAGGTCACCACGTAGCCGTTGTTGGCGCGCTTGCCGGTGAGGTCGCACACGCGGCTGGCTGCAGGGAGAGGAGCACGGGGCGACGGCGGCGGCGGGCAGGTGAGGTGTCGGCGGCAGTGAGGTGCAAAGCACGGCAGCATGCGGCAGGCCGATGCCCCCAAGCCCAGCCCAGAAAGGAGAGGGGCCTGGCTGCGGGCGCTGCAGCAGTAGAGCGCCTGTAGCCCCCGCCCACATGGCGCCGGCCCACAGGTCCCGCCAGCCACGCATTGCGCGTCGCTGGCCGCGTGGTGGCCAATGTACCCGACTGCGGCCCCTGCCAGGCGGCCAGGCAGCCCTGCAAGCGGCTGTGCCTCACCCTCCACGACTAGCTGCTGGCGGGCTGCGGGCTGCTGCGCGATGCTGAGCCGCTGGAAGGCTGCCGTCACGCCGCGGAAGCTGCTCTTGGAGCTGCTGAAGGCGCCCACCGTGGGCTTGAGCTGCAGGCCCTGCATGGTGCTGTGCTTGCTCGCGGCCCGGCCACAACACGCTGCAGCACCGCCTGAGCAAAGAATTGGCTGGCACAATGCCAGTCGTGAATGCATGTGGGCGCCATCCAGGGGGCCTGCCAGCTCGGCCGACCCGGGTGCACATGCCAGGCCACTGTCGCTCCCTGGCCCCGCGCATCATCCCGACATTGTTAGTGCATCACCCCTGCTCGAACTCCAGGCGCTGGGCCCGTGAGGCAGCCGCGCGATGGCGGCAATATGCACACCTCCTGGCCACCCGGGCGCCAACGTCGCCTTGATCGCTGCCCAATTCGGGCACCAGCTGAAGCTCACTGTGCAGCCTCCCGATGCTGACCTCAAGGTGCGAGACGCCCCAACCCGCATGCGGCCTGCCTGCCACTGCCGCTCCAGGTCGCTCACACCCTGTTTTGGACCCTCATTGCCCGCAGGAGCCCGTGCTGACCACCGCAGACGGAGAACAAATCCAGCAGAGCGATGCAATTGCCCGCTACGGTGCGCCGCCAGCGACTGGCGGCAAGTCTGGGACTCGATGCCAGTGCTGCCCACTGCCTCCCCCCTGGCTCACTGGGCATGCCAACAGACAAGAGGAACTCAGCGGCAACATACTGCATGCATGCACGCATGCATGCGAGACCCATGCACAGCGTCTCTCAGCCGCTCGCCGCACCCCGCTCCTGTCCTTGTGCTGCCTGCAGTGGCCTCTGCCGGCGGCGCTGCCGACCTCTACCCCGCCGCCGCCGCCGCCGCGATCGACGCATGGCTGGCGACGGCGCTCGGCATCGAGCGGGCCGCAGCGGCGTGGTGCCAGCCGGGCAGCGCCGCCGCCACCGCCGAGCAGCGCGCCGCCGCTAGGGCGCAGCTGGAGGCGGTGCTTGTGCAGCTGGAGACGGCTCTGGCTGGCAGCAGCCGCCTGGCAGGCGCCGCCACCACGCTGGCCGACGTGGCAGTGCTCAGCAGCCTGCTGCCGCTGTACCAGGATGTGCTTGGCCTGGACGCGCAGCAGCAGTTTGGCAGCGTCACGCGCTGGCTGCAGGCCTGCGCAGCAGAGCCCCAGTTTGCCGCCGTGCTGGGTGGGTGCCATGCCTGCTCGGCTGCTGCACACACAAGCTGCGCGCGCGCCGCCGCTGCGCTGCAGCTGGCCTTCTTCCCAGTCTCGGCTGCTGCCGCGGCTGAGCTACTGCCACTGCTGCTCGCGTCTGCTGCGATTGCTGGTCACTGCCACCTCCCACGCACCGTCGCTTTACTCCCGCTGCCGCTTGCCCAATGCCTGCCACAAGCGGGGCGGACACAGCTCGGTGCCACAGCACACTCTCGCCTTCTTTGAAGCCCCGCGCCTGGAACTGTCGGCGCTGGGTTATACGCGGAGGCCACATCGTTCACTTTCTACCTTGCCCGGGGCTGCACCGCTGCCTCCCGCTGCCGCACTCGCTCGCTGCCCAGCATGCCCCACCCATGCTGCGCCTTCTCTGCCTGCCCCCGTGCCGCACAGGCGCCGTGAGCCTGTGCCAGCAGCCGACGGGCTGGGCGGAGGCGGCGGCGGCGGCGGCCGGCGTGGCCGAGGGCGGCAAGAAGAAGAAGAAGAAGAAAAAGGGCGGCGGCGGCGGCGGCGGCGGCGAGGATGGCGCCAGCGAGTCGGCTCCCAGCACACAGGCCTCTGCCGCCAACCTGGAGGAGATGGATCCGGAGAGGGCCGCCCGCAAGGCCGCCAAGCTTGCCGAGAAGGAGGCGAAGAAGGCCAAGGCGGCGGCCAAGGAGGCCGCCAAGGCCGCCGCCGCCTCCGACGCCGGCGCCCCCAAGGACGACGGCGGCAAGAAGGCGGGCAAGAAGGCGGAGGCTGAGGCCAAGAAGGTGGGAGGCGGGGGAAGGGGCTTGCGCGCCGGGAGGAAGGGCAGCGCCCGCAGGATGCGTGGAAGGGTGCCTGCCTGCCTGCC
This sequence comes from Chlorella variabilis, assembly GCF_000147415.1. Taxonomy (NCBI): domain Eukaryota; kingdom Viridiplantae; phylum Chlorophyta; class Trebouxiophyceae; order Chlorellales; family Chlorellaceae; genus Chlorella; species Chlorella variabilis. Next base: position 292,258 of record NW_005435084.1, on the reverse strand, counting down.
TGCGTGCCTGCCGGACGCCGGCAGGGGGGCAGCACATGCGGTTGCCGGCGCTGGTGAGCCCCCCTCAGCATTCCAGCATGGGCTGCGTGTGCCGCAGGCGGCCGAGGCGGCGGAGGCGCAGGCGTGGCTGGAGGCCGCACGTGCCACGCCTGCCGGGGAGAAGAAGGTGCTGCCTGCAGAGATGCCTAAAGGGTATGTGCCCAAGGCTGTAGAGACTGCGTGGTACGAGTGGTGGCAGCAGCGCGGCTTCTTCAAACCAGACCTAAACTCGGGTGCGCTGCCGCCTCCCTTGCCGGCCTTCCAGCTGGCGCCAGCCTGGCGCCAGCCTGGCAGGGCGCCAGGTGGCACGCTGCACGATGCGGCCAGGCCGCAGCCCCGCGCAGTGGTCATGCCGTGCGCCTCGGGGCAGGGCAGGGGTGCAGCAAGCCGAGCGCCGTGCGCTTGCCGCGGTGCTGACTGGCGGCCGCCTGCTGCCGCAGACAAGCCTCCTTTCGTGATTGTCATCCCGCCGCCCAACGTGACGGGCTCGCTGCACATCGGCCACGCCCTCACAAACGCCATTGAGGTGGGGCCGCGCTGCGCTGCGCTGTGCTGTGCCTGGGGGCCTGGGCAGGGCAGGGAGCAGGGAGCAGCAAGTGTCTGGCAGGCCGCAGGACTGGCAGGGTTGGGGGCAGGGAGGCCTCGGCGTGAGACGGCCCGAGCTGCAGTGGTGTCTCTGCCCTGCCTCCATCCAAACACAGCCACCACCACAACCACCACAACCACCACCACAACCACAACCACAACCACCACCACAACCCCCCCCACACACACACCTGCGTACACGCGCTGCAGGACACGGTGGTGCGCTGGCGGCGCATGAGTGGCTACAACACGCTGTGGGTGCCCGGTACCGACCACGCCGGCATCGCCACGCAGACGGTGGTGGAGAAGAAGATTGCGAGGGAGCAGGGCAAGACGCGGCACGACATCGGTGGGTGGCACGCGGCCCTGTTGGTCTGTCGGCTGTGCTAGGCGCCAGCAGCCCTGCTGGCCTGTCGCCCCGCCTCGCGCCCTTCCCCAGCCCTGGCAGCTTTCGCGGCTGCCTGACACCCCCGCTGCCCGCCTCGCGCCTGCCGGACGCCACCTCTTGCCCCGGCAACGGCCTCGCCCTCCCGCTTGCTCACCCGCGCCAGCTAACCTTGCCGCGCATCCATCCCGCCTGTGCCCTGCAGGCCGCGAGGGGTTCCTGGCAGAGGTGTGGGAGTGGGTGGGTGAGTATGGCGACCGCATCTGCAGCCAGCTGCGCCGCATGGGCTCCTCTGTGGACTGGGACCGTAAGGTGGGCCTGCGGTGGGGCGGCAGGCAGGGGAGGGGCCGGTGTCGCGGCACGGCACAGCATGCACAGCATTGCACAGCACAGCATAGCGCAGCACAGCATGTACAGCGTGGGGAGCGTGCCAGCCACCTGCCTGCTAGTCGGCTGGCCGCGGCTGGCTGCAAGCGTGGTTAGGTTCCGGCAGGAGGCTGCCACGGGCTCGACCCACGCCCTGCCCGATCTTCTGCGCTTGCCTGCTTCCCTGCCTCCCCGCCTCCCTGGCCTGCCTCGCCCTGCAGACCTTCACAATGGATGAGAACCTGAGCGCCGCCGTGAAGGAGGCGTTTGTGCGGCTGCACGGCGAGGGGCTCATCTACAGGCAAGCAGGCGGCGATATGCCGGCGCTCTGATTCGCCTGCCGCTCTCCGTGCCTGCCTGAATTCGTGAATCCCTGTGAGCCATGAGTTCTCAAGGCCCGCGCCTTCTGGGACGGCCAGCGGAAGAGGCCTCTGAGAGTGACCAGCCGCCTCCCTGCCCCCTCGACTGCGCTCTCTCTGCGTCCATCGTGCCCGCCTGCAGGGACAACCGCCTGGTCAACTGGTGCTGCAAGCTGCGCACCGCTGTCTCTGACATAGAGGTGGGCCCCTGTCCTCCCTCCCTCCCTCCTGCCAGCCCTGGGGGCCCAGCCAGCCACCCTGCCTGCCTGCCCGCGCATCGCTCGCCCGCCAGCCGCCGGCCGCCCTCCCTTCCTGCCTGCCGCCTTCCTGCTCCGCGCTGC
>NW_005435084.1:235552-290133 GCF_000147415.1 Chlorella variabilis | reverse complement strand
CACCCCACCCCATCCCCTCCCCGCCACCCTCCCCGCCACCCCCCTGCCACCCCGCGCCCCCTGCAGGCCCGCGTGACTGTGGTGGAGTACTTGAAGGAGCGGGGCCTGTTCCGAGGCACCCTGGACAACCCCATGCGCCTGGGCCTGTGCTCGCGGTGAGCTGCTGCGGCTGCGGCGGCAGCGGCGGCGCACACCACACCCGCGCCCCGCCGCCGGCGCCTGTGCCTGCATCCGTGCGCCCGGCGGAGCGTGCCGGAGCACGCCGCCGCTCCCACCTCGTCCTGCTTGTTCCGCCCAGCCTGCGCCTCTCGCGTGTCCTTTCTCAAGTTCCCACTGTGTTGATTGGCAAGTCATCTTCAGCCCCGGAGGCCTGGTGGCTGCCCCGCCCCTTTTCCTCGCACCCCACCCACCTCCTTCACTACCTCCCTCCCTCACTCGCTTGCAACGTCCCCTGGCTGCCCCTGCAGCTCCAAGGACGTGATCGAACCCGTGCTCAAGCCGCAGTGGTGGGTTAACTGCCAGCAGATGGCGGCGGACGCGTGCGCCGTGGTGCGGGACGGCCGCCTGGAGATCATTCCCCGAGAGTTTGAGGCGACATGGTTCAGGTGGGGAGGGCCGCTGCCGTGCTGGGCAGGCGCCTGCTGGCGCCAGCGAGCGCGCCCAGGTGGAGCAGGCGCGGCATGGCGCGGCTGCCGCCCGCGCCCCTTGTGTTGCGGGGCTGCTGTCGGATGTGCTGGAAGGCGGCGGCCTGTGGCACTGCCTCTCCCACTTTCACACACACACACACACACACACACACCTGCCGCCTGCCGCAGGTGGATGGAGAACATCCGGGACTGGTGCGTGTCGCGGCAGCTGTGGTGGGGGCACCGCATCCCCGCCTACTATGTGGCGCTGGAGGGTGAGGCGCTTTCCTCCCGTGCTTTCCTCCCGTGCTTTCCTCCCGTGCTTTCCTCCTGCGCTTTCCTCCCGCGCTTTCCTCCCTGGCCCGATGTGCTCCTGCATGCCTCCTGTGCTGCCGGCTGGTCCGGCTGCCACTCTGCCGCTCCGCGCAGCGCTGCCACCAAGAGCCTGCTGTTGACAAGCTGTCACTCTCGGAGACTCCCTCCCTCCCTGCCTGCCGCTCTGCCCTGGCCTGCAGACGAGGCAGAGGAGCAGCGGGGCAACCCCGGGGCCCCCAGCGAGCACATGGATCGCTGGGTGGTGGGGCGGGACGAGGGCGAGGCGCTGGCGGCTGCGCGCCATCGCTTCCCCGGCCGGCCGGTCAAGGTGGTGCAGGTGCGTGGGCGGCGGGGCCCTTGTGTCTGGTTTGGTGGGGTGGGCACTGCCAGGGAGCTGCCCGGGCATGGTAGCCAGCTGGCCTCAGGTGGGGTGGGGTGGGCGAGAGAGCTGGTGGCATGCGCCTCGCCCCTGCACGTCAGGACATGCCCGTCGGATTTCACACACACGCACCCGACCCTGCGAGGCGGAGCGAGGTCCCCTGCTCAGCAGGAGCCTCGCCCTGACCGCCCCGCGGCGTCACCGGTGCCACACCCAAACCCACAGCCCTGACTAAGCGGGCGGCAACATGCCGCGCCCCCTCACCCGGGGCGCGGCCATGAATCGCGGCCTTTTGCACTCACGGCACATTCCACAGCACACGCAGCACGCCCTGCTGCACTCCTGCTTCATGTGTGCAGCACAGCACACCATGCCTGCACCCCTCCACCCCACACGCACTGCGCACCACCGCACGCACCTGCCAAGCACGGGCGGCAGCCCTGCCGCCCTTCGTCCTGATTCCGTGCTTTCCACCTTGCGCCGTGCTTTCCACCCATGTCGTGCTTTCTTCCCACCCACAGGACGAGGACGTGCTAGACACCTGGTTCTCCTCTGGCCTCTTCCCCTTCTCAGGTGCGGCAGCTACCTGGTGGGCCACCCACCTGCCTGCCTGCCTGCAGCCGACATTGCCGGCAGCCTTCTACAAGCAACCCGCCCCGCTTGACTCCCGCTTCCCGCTCCTCGCCTCTTATCACGACCCCACACGACCACTTCACCGCCTGCAAGCCACATGACCACCACCACCACCACTCTCACACACTCTCCCTCCCGCCCCCCCTGCCCCCTGCGCTCCTCCTTTCTCCCTACCGACAGTCTTCCAGTGGCCGCAGCAGACGCCTGAGCTGGCGCGGTTTTACCCCACGTCCCTGCTGGAGACGGGACACGACATCCTCTTCTTCTGGGTCGCGCGCATGGTGATGATGGGCATGAAGCTGACGGGTAGGTGGACGGTACCGTCGGTGCCGCCTGCGTCGCCACCGCCCGCCACGCCCGCCCCAGCCCCTGCTTGCTGCCCTGTCGTGTGGGGTTGTCCCCGGTTGAGCCTGGGCCAGGGGCGCCGGGCCGGGCAGTGGCGTCAGGCGCTGTGCGGGAAGCTGACGAGAAGCTGACGAGCTGCGCTGTGCTGCGGCATGGCGGTGCAGGAGAGGTCCCCTTCAAGCAGGTCTTCCTGCACTCCCTGGTGCGCGACGCGCACGGCCGCAAGATGAGCAAGTCGCTGGGCAATGTCATAGGTGCGCCGCTCTCAGCACAGCGACAGACGCGCTGCACACATGAAGGCATCTCAGCACAACGGCGTGCGCTGCCGCAGCCTGCCGCCCGCCCGCCCATCCTGCCTGCCATGCGGCGTCCACCTCTGCTGCTCACGCCGGCTGCGCGCACTGCCCCTGCGTCTCCCTCCCGCTCCCTCTCCTGACGCCTGCTGAAACCCACAAACGTGCTCCATCTCTGCCCTGCCTTCCATCTCCTTCCCTCCGTCTGTGTGGTGACCCCTCGGTGCCTGCAGACCCCATCAACGTGATTGAGGGCATCACTCTGGACGGCCTGCACCAGACGCTGCTGGGTGGCAACCTGGACCCCAAGGAGGTATCTGAGCCGGCTGGCTGGCTGGGGGTGGGGAGTTGGAGGCTGGCAGAGGGGTGATGGCTGGGTACAAGGCGGGCAGGCCTGCTGGGAGGGGTGGGATGCCGCAAGGCGTAGGCATGGCCCCATTCGAGTGTCCCAGCCGGCGGCCGCGCCTGCACCTTGCTGCGCAGGTGGAGAAGGCGGCGTCGGGGCAGCGAGCAGACTTCCCAGACGGCATCGAGGAGTGCGGCACCGACGCGCTGCGCTTTGCGCTGGTGGCCTACACCTCGCAGGTGGGCTGGCTGGCTGGCGCTCCTGGCATTCACATCGCACGGCTGGTGTGCTCCTGGCAGTGCCGGCCGCACCCAGTGCCCAGCGGCCCTGCCGGCGAAGCAAGGCGAGGCCTCAACGGTGCTGCAATTGTCCCGCATGCACATGATGTACTGGCCCTGGTACTGATGGCACCGTTGCTGGTACCGCAGGGTCGCGACATCAACCTGGACATCAAGCGCGTGGTGTCGTACCGCCACTGGTGCAACAAGCTGTGGAACGCCATCCGCTTTGCCATGATCAACCTTGGTTCAGAGGTGGGTGCCAGGCCAGCACGTGTGTATTGAGTTGTAAATGCGTAAATGCGCAGGCGGGCGTGAGACGAGGTGCTGTGTGTGCTGCTGCCACGGCGTTCGAAGCACAGCCGACGACAGGAGCACGCCTCAGCTCCTCGCCAGCCCCCTCACCCGCCTCCTTCCCCCTGCTTTCTTCCCGGCTGCAGTTCCAACCCTCGGAGGCGCTGGACGTCCCCTCCTTCCCGTTTGCCAGCCGCTGGATCCTGAGCAAGCTCAACGGCGCGGTGGGCACCACCATCAGGGGCATGGAGGCCTACGAATTCTCCATCGCCACCTCGGTGAGCGGGCTTTGTACTACTGTACTGCTGCTGATAGGGGGTGGGATACAGCTCTGGGGGCCGTGTGCGCTGGTGTGTTTGGCGTAAACGCGGGTGCGACGGCGGTCGTGGTTTCTGTAGTTGTGGGTGGTTGGCTTTAGGGAGAGTGGTTCAGGGAGGTTTCCAGCCAGGAGTGAACCTTAAAACTCCTGGCTGCATGTTGTACCGCAGGCTGTGTACAATTTCTGGCAGTACGAGCTGTGCGACGTGTTCATCGAGCTGATGAAGCCGGTCATGGCGCTGGACGACGCAGGTGGGCGGTACAGCAGGCAGTACAGCTTCAGCGCCGCCGCTGCATCGCGCCGGCGCCGCGCCCGCACACGGCAGGCGTGCCACAGCCCAGGCTGCAGCCCCCAGCAGGCGCTGCTGGCACCCCGACCAGCGTACCTGCCGACCCCCGCATCCACCCCCCGTGCAGCCGAGGGCGCAGCGGCGGCCAAGCAGGCCACGCGCGACACGCTGTGGGTGTGCTTGGAGGCGGGCTTGCGCCTGCTGCACCCCTTCATGCCCTTTGTCACCGAGGAGCTGTGGCAGCGGCTGCCGCGGCGCCCCGGCCAGCAGCAGGCCGCCTCCATCATGGTGGCCGACTACCCGGCGCCCGTTGAGGGCTGGAGCAGCGAGCAGGCGGAGGCTGACATGGCGTACATGCTGCTGGTGGTCAACAGGTGAGGTGGCAGGGGGGAGCAGAGGCGGCCCACCGGCGGCGTGCGGCGTGGCGAGCCCGCTGTGGCAGCGCTTGCTTTTGCCGGGCGGGGTGTGGTGGTTGCTTCGGTGGGTAGGCTGGTGGAGACGTGTTCGGCACCCGGGCACTGCTGCCCAGCTGACGGTAATGCTGTGTGTTTCCATCGCCACCTCTTGCAGGACGCGTGCACTGCGGGCAGACTACGACCTGACGACGCGGCAGCGGCCGCCCATGCTGCTGCGCTGCAAGGACGCGGGTGGGTTGCGCGCGGCAGCGCCTGGGCCTCACCCCTGGCGCCGGCCCGCATGCAGCTGCAGCTTGCCAAGAAGCACTGATGTCGATGCAGCCGGCTGACGGCGCCGAACATGCCTGTCCCTCCTCCCTCCCTCCCGCCCTTCCTTCCTGCAGCCAAGGCAGCGCTGCTAGCGAGCTGCGGCGTGGAAATCACCACACTCACGACCAACGCCTCGCTGCAGATGCTGGCGGTGCGCACGCCGCGTCGCCGCGCCGCGCTTCGGCGGCTGGCAAGCGGCAGACCCAACGGGGGCATGCATCCCTCCAGCCTCCTTCCCTCGAGGCTCTGCACCCATGTGTGTTTCATGTGCCCTGCTGCTGATCCTATCCCTCGTCCTGCCTGCCTGCCTGCCTGCCTACAGGAGGGCGAGGCGGCGCCTCCGGGCTGCGCTGTGGCCATCATCGACGAAGTCACCACCGTCTATCTCTCCCTCAGGTGGGCTTCCTGATGGTGCAGGAGGCAGGCATCCCGTGCAGCAGCATCTGCAGGACACCTGACTGCAGGACGCCTGCACCTGCTGACGTGGCATTGGCACATGGCCGTGCGGAACGCTCACCATCCGCCCCCCACGTGTGTGCCTGCCCGCAGCGGCGTGCTGGATGCGGCCAAGGAGCTGGAGAAGCTGAGCAAGCGGGAGGGCGAGGCGGTGGGCAAGGTGAGGTCCCGTTGCTTGGTGGCGCCAGCCCGTGCTCGCCGGCGCCTGGTGCCTCGCGCAGAGCTTCGTGCGGGGCTGCTCTTGTGCAGCTTCACTGCGCAGCCGTCCCTCGTGACGCCTCGTCTTCCGCTCTACTCCATGCTGTTCACTGCTACTGCTGTCCCGCTGTCCCGCCCCGCAGCTGGACCAGTTGCAGCGCAAGATGGCGCTGCCTGGCTACCAGGACAAGACCCCCGAAGACATCAAGGCTCTGGAGCTGGAGCGGGTGGTGAAGATGGAGGCGGAGCTGGAGGCCATCCGGCACCACATCGCAGACATGCGCACGCTGCTGGCCGAGGCGGCGGCGGCGTGAGCCTGGCGGCGAGCGGCGAGCGGCACGGCGCGCCTCATGGCTGCCGCGCGCGCCGCCACCTGTCAATTACATGTGCTTTGAATGTGCTTGAGCGGCCCTGAGAATTCTTATTATCACCCTGCAGCAGCTGTAAACCAGGAGGAGCGCCTCATGTGTTGCGGTCCTGGCGGCAGCGACAGGTGGCAGGCGTAGCTGTGCACGCTCTTTCTGACGCCTCGGCTTTGCTGACGCCCGTCTCATGCAATAAAAATAGTGCGTGTCTCGCTGTTCAGGGTGCTTCTAGCCGCTCCGCGAGCGTTGACCAGAAGGGGGCACTGGCCCGCCACGCAGCGAGGCCCCAATCAGCAAGCGAAAACGCAGCTGTAACGCAGCCGCAGCTCAATTGAATCGTCGCTGGTCGCTGGAGACGCCCCGGCGGCCAGCCAGCTGTGGCACCGGGCGGCGGGAGGGGCGGCGGCGCGGTGCGGCCGAACATTGCTCTGCCTCCCCGAAACGGAATGATCGACTTTGTTTAGCAACTGGGACAGCCGCAGTTGCGCATCACCAGCCACTTCAACTGCAACGCAGCACTGCAGCAGTGGCGGCGGCATGAGTCCCTCGCTGGGAGCAGCGGCAGCGCCCGACAAGGCGGCCGCGCCCGATGCAGCAGTCGTGGTGGACAAGCTGGATGGCGTGCAGGAGGCGGCGCACGCGTTCCAGGATGCCACGGTGACGCAGGAGGAGCTGGACAGGCTCACGGTGAGGACTCCCGCTGTACCACCACCTCATCCTGCCCTTGTCTGCCACCACCACCTCATCCTGCGCGGTGCTGCCTGGGGTATCCTGAATGCCCCCAGGCCCTGTGGCCTACCATCCGCCCCATGCCGCCCGTGCTGCAGGTCCCAGAGGGCTTGAGTGATGCTGAACGGGCGCAGCTCTACATGTCTGGGGGCCAGGCGGTGCAGCAGGCGGCGGTGATTGACAACCTGCCGGGCCTGCTGCGGTCGGCGGGGCGGGGGGTCTTCCCCGCCATCTCCCGCAGCCTCATGGAAGCCGCGCGGCAGCTGGACAGCGAGGGGCAGATGGCGGCGGCAGAGTCGTTTGCCACCGTGGCGCGGGAACGCCTGCTTCCCAACGTTGACCTTGCTGACGCCATCCTGCCGCTGGTGCTGGCGGGGGTGGGCGACGGCGGGCACCCCGCGGCGCAGGCCGCGTGGCTGGCCTGCCTGGCCGACATCGCCCCGGCTCTGGACCCCATCACCCTGCGCAACCGCGTGCTGCCCAGCGTGGTGGCGCGCGGCAGCGGCGGCGGGCGCAGCCTGCGGGAGCGCTGCCTGTGCTGCCTGCTGCTGGGCGCGGTGGCGCCGTACGCAGACGAAGAGGACCTGAAGCGCACGCTGCTGCGCCTGGCGGGCACGCTGTGCCAGGACACGGAGTGGCAGGTGCGGCACGCCGCCTGCCAGCAGCTGCCCGCGCTGGCGACGGCCACGGCGGACAAGCTGCCTGCGGCGGAGCTGGAGGGCGTGTTGGAGGACCTGTTTGGCCTGCTGGAGGACGAGGAGGTGGGGCTTGGCTGGCTGGCTGGGTGTGCCTACACTGCTCCCGAGGCGCCACATTGTTCGGCTCTGCATTTTGTGCATGTATGGCAGATGCGCCTGGGCAACTGTGCGGCTGGCCTCCAAAGCCAGCCCGACTGCAAGGTCCCCTCCAACTTTTCATGGCAGCACACTTCCAAGCTCCTGCAACCTGCTCTCCGCCGCCCCGCAGGCTCTGGTGCGCGCGGCGGCGTGGCGCGCGCTGGCGGCGGCCCTGGACCTGCTGCCCATGCGGCTGCGGCGGTCCCGCGCGCTGCCGCTGCTGCTGCAGCAGTGCCGCGACCCGGAGCACCACGCCGAGGTGCACCGCAGCCTGACGGCGGGGCTGGGGGCCCTCATGGCTCGCCTGGTGGCTGACATGGAGGGAGATGCAGAGGTGAACGCCTGCCTGGGCTACTTCCGCAGCCAGGCCTGGCGCCACGACCACGCCACGCGGCTCAACTGCGCCGCCGCCTTCCCGGCGGTGCTGCGGGCCGGTACCGCACGGCGGTACGGCTCCCACCTCCACGACACCTTCCTGCGCCTGGCCTCCGACGCCGACGCCGAGGTGCGGCTGGCGGCGGCCGCCGCGCTGCCCGATGTGGCAGCCAGCCTGGGGCGCGACCGGTGCTGCCAGTACCTGCGGCAGCCGGTGGCGGCGCTGCTGCAGGACGAGCGGCAGGAGGTGCAGGCGTGCCTGCTGGGGCGCCTGCCAGAGGTGCTGCAGCACTTTTGCCTGGGCGCGCCGGAGGAGGCCCGCACCAAGGTGCTGGCATCCTTTGTTGACCCGCTCCTGCGCTTGGAGGCCGTCAGCGGGTACAGCTGGCGGCTGCAGCTGGCGCTGCTGCAGGCCCTGGCCGCCTTCCCAGCCTTCTTCTCGCCGGACCAGCTATACGAGCGCTTCCTGCCGCTGGCGTGGAAGTATATGGGCGAGGGGGTGGCGGCGGTGCGCGAGGCGGCCGCGGCGGCCGCCGCCGCCGTCTGGCGCGCGCTGCGCAAGCCGCCACACCGGACCGCGCTCTACGCCCGAGCCGTGCTCGACTTTGGGCAGGTGGGGCCAGGTGCTGTGCGACATCGTGGCAGGCTGCAGCAGCACCAGGCCAGGGCCGGGGTTGGGATAGGTGAGGTTGCTGGGAGGCTGATGGCTATCTGGCACGCCCGCGGTGCCCGCTGTGCCCGCCTGGCTTCAGTCTAAGAGCTTCCGCCACCGCATGGTGTTCCTGGACTTCTGCCTCCACGCCCAGCGCCACTTCAGCAGCAGGTTCATCAAGGTGAGTGGTCGGTGATAATACATCGACAAGAGGTGCCGCGTGGGGTGTGCCTGTCCATCTCCCGCTGCCCCGCTGCCGCCACCGCCGAGCAGCGTCACGGGGGCTGCCCGCCGCCCACCCAGCCCGCCTGGGAACTCCCTGGCTGTTCCACCTGCCGCAGGCGCACTTGTTGGAGGCGGCCCTCACCCTGGCTTACGACCCAGTGGCCAACGTGCGGCTGCACCTGGCGGCAGCCATGCCGCCGCTGAAGCAGGCGCTGGCGCTGCCCGACGATGTTCACCTGCTGGAGCGGCTGAACAGCGGCATGAGCCACCTGATCACAGATGGCGACGCGGATGTGCGGCGCGAGGCGCGCAAGGTGGGCTGGCGGGGGTGGACCATCTCGCGGGGGGCTGCCGAGCTGCAGCAGGCAGCCGTGCGCTGGGGGCGCCTGCTCCTCAGCACAGGTGGCCAATCTGGCACCCCTGTTTCCACTTGCCGCCTCTCAACCTGCCTCAAGTATACGCTGTGCTGCTGCATGCATGCCGGTGCCTGCCCACCTTCTCTTTCCTCTGCGGTTGATGCCCTCCCCCTCGCCCTGCCCCCAGGCCAACGAGGCCTTCAAGTGCCTGCCCGTGCGCATGTCGTGCGGCGCGCTGGAGAGCAGCAGCGCAGAGGTCAAGGCATACGAGGCGGCGGATGCGGCGCGGGCAGAGGCGGAGCGAGACTTCCTCTTCGATCCGGAGCAGCTGGACAAGTGAGGGAGGGAGGGCTGGAGCGGAGTGTGTATGTGTTGTGGGCGGGATGGGGGGCACGTGTGCATTGTCAGAGGCCGCCGCTGTGGGATCCATCAGTGCTCACTACTGGCACCTGCTGCTGCAGAGTCCACGCCGAAATCGCTGCGTACGATGAGCAGCTGCGGCCAGCCCACGCACGGCTGGCGCTGTCGCTGCCGGGCCAGGTCCGCGGCGACGGCAGGGGCGGCAGCAAGCCTCTCGTTAAGCAGAAATCGGGGCCAGCTGTGCCGGCCCCTGCCGCCACGCAGCTGGCCTCGCACCTCCGCAGCAGCTCTGATGGGCCAGCAGAGCCCCGGCGGGACAAGGGGCTGGCAGCCAGCCTGCAGAGCGGCCGCTCAGCTTCCATGGACTCGGCTGTGGATGGCAGGCTGCAGCAGCACCGGGGAGCAGAGGCGAGCAGCGGCGGTGGTGGCAAGGGAGGCAGCAGGGCCCGTGCGGACGCTTCACGCGGCAAGGTGGCGGCGCAGCTGAGGGCGTCCGCTCCGGGCACGCCGCACATCGGCGGGAGCACTCCTCACTCGCCAGGAGCTGCTGGCACGGGCGGGGAGGCGGCAGCAGCCATCTCCGCGGCAGCAGGGGCTGCAGGCTCCGTGCCGCAGCAACAGCGGCGAGCGGCGGGATGGCAACCACCAGCTGGCAGCAGCCCCAGCCGCTTGAGCCAGCAGAGCCCCAGCGCCGCGGCCGCAGGCAAGGCACCTCCGCAGCCCTCAAGGCTCAGTAGGCCATCCCCTCCCTCTGCTGCCAAGCGGCCGCCGCCAGGCGCCCCGCTGCTGGCGCCGCCAACCGCGCAGCCAGCTGCAGCTTCGCTGGCCCTACCTGCGCCGGCCGCGGCAGCGCCGATAGGATCCGCTCTGGCTGCTGCCAGTGCAGGCGGCGCACTGTCAGGCGGCGGCGCATTAGCCGGCAACGGAAGCGGAGGCCTGCTGCGGCGGCCGAGCCTCAAGGGCGCGGCCACACGGGCGGCCGCAGAGGTGCAGCAGCTGGCCCTGAAGCTGAGGTCCGTGCTGCTGTCTGGTGAGCCTGTGGCAGCGGCCGCGGCACCGGCACCTGCACAGCCGCAGGCGCCGCAGCTGGCGCCCGGGATACGCGGCAGCGCTGCCTACGGCAGCTCAGCCCCCAGCAGGGCAGCAGGCAGCAGCGGAGGCGGCATGAAGATGTCTGCCGAAGGGCGAGGCGGCGGCGGCGGCGGCGGCTTAGGGTTCAGCGTCAGGGGGATGACGCAATTGGTGGGCAGCGGCCGGGCAGGACCCGACACACCTGGCGGCAGATGAGACGCCGATTCAGACTTATAGGCACTTTTCAGGCTTGTCAATTGTCCTCCTTTTCCAACCGTCTTATGTCGACGAGTTTTCGCACCCATCACACAGACCGCGCACCCGATCATATGCCCTGCCGCCACAAACTCCTGCCCAGGACTCTTCTACTGACCTCATGCCCAGGACTCTTCTACTGAACTCATGTACTATGTGAATTGTCAATACAGCAGAAAACCGTGGAAACAGCAATGCGAAGCGGGGTTTGAGAAGGAGGGAGGCCACACCTTCCAACGGGGGGACCACAGCATGCGCTGCGCTGAGCCTGCTGTGCCAAACGCGTCGACCTCCGCCTCATTGCCCCAGCGCCTGGATAGGGGCTCTCATTCCGTCCTTCCTTGCGGCTTTAGTGCACCGCCAGGCCCTCCCTTCGCCTCCTTGCCTCCGCACCCACCACCAGCAGCAACACAACCATGCAGCTCCTCAAGTCCCTCTTCGCTGTCTCCAGCAAGCCTAATGGCGCCGGTAAGCCGTTGCGAGTTGCTTGTGGAGTCCGCAGTGCGCGCAAGGAGGCCCTCTGCGCAAAACGTGTGGCATGTCATCTGTGCATGGCGTCACTGCCTCTCCTCCCCTTTGCTCCTCTGCAGCTCTCAAGACCACGAGCCTCTTCTCGCGCCCAGCCCCCGAGTCGCTGACCCTGCGCAGCAAGCACGGCAAGCTGGCCGCCGCCGTCGCCCCTGCCGCCGACGCGGGTTGGACCATCGGAGCTGCAGACGCCGCCGTCCACCGCATTGCTAGCGTGTGCACCGCCCCCGAGCACCAGCAGGACTACCACCTCTGCCCGCCTCCCGCTGCCAACCTCACTGCCGCCCTCGACTGCGCTGAACCTGTTGATGCTGCCACTGCCAGCCTCGCCGCTGCCGCCGAGCCGTGGCTCACTGTCGACTTGGAGCTGACTGCTGACGAGGTGAGGGGCAGGCACAGGGGCTGAGCTCTATGAGGAGAGGCTGTGTCTTCCTCAGCACCAGAGCTGACTGTGCCTCACTGCCTGTCCGCCCCTTGCCACAGGCGCGCTGGCTGGTGCACCTGCACGTGCAGCCCCCCGCCCTAACCTACTCTCCTGTCGACTGCTCTTCTTCCGCTGAGCCCCAGCAGCAGGAGCCAGCACCTGCCGCCCTGCAGCGCCGCACATCATCGCCTTGCGCTCTGCTGCGCCGGGCATCGGCTGGCATGCGGGCCAGCGCCCGCCGCCTGCGGGCCAGCCTCAGCGCCCCCGCCTGCTTCAGGGCCGCGCCCGCAGCCACCACCTTTTCGCCCTGCACATCTGACGGCTGGACCAAGACGCACGTGAACTGGGCCTGAGCTGACTGGCGGCCAGATACCGACAGCTGGGCTGCCCCTGAACCAAGGGGCTGCTCCTGGACTGCCTTGACCCAACCCTTGATTATTGATATATTCACCCCCTATTTACACCTAAAACACAAGTTGGGACTCTCGTTCTGTGAAGTACTGCCACTTTGTTTGACTCAGAGCTTCGGCTGGCGGCGCCGGCTCGGGGCGTTGCAGGGCGGGCCCATGTTCCCACGGCAGGGTGCCGAAGAGTCGCAGATATGCCTGTCATCATGGTGGCCTGCGGCGCCAGCTTCACTATATCGCCAGAGCAAGGAAGTCTTCCTGACATGCGGTGCCGGGCGGCGGGCGCCAGGCGGGCGCCAGGCCAAACCAACGGATTGACATCAAACCCAAGCCCACGTAACATCAACATCTTTGTAAAGCGATCCCGCCTGCTGCGACACGCAGAATAGCACTTGCGCAGCCGCTCCCGACACATCATCTTCGATAGGCGATTGCCCAAGCAGCCTGCTGCAGCTGGAACGGCATGCAGGCCGCCTCGGCGGTAGCTAGGCCCGGCAGCCTAGCGGGCGCGCAGCTCCGCGCCCGGTGTCGCTGGCCGCCATGGGCAGTGCCGCCGCCGGCGTGCCGCCGCCGGGCTCTGGCGCCGCGGCCGGCGGCCCAGGCAGCAGCTGGGGCCATGGATGGCCCTGGAGACGACAGCGCAGCCAAGCAGCAGTCCGTGGGGGCAGGGAAGAAGAAGGGCGGCATGGCGGCGTTGTTCCCGCAAGCCCTCCACGACCCTGTCTGCAACCGCAAGCTCATCGCTCTCAGCACAGGCACGCCCTGCCGCCCCGGGCAGGCCCCGCCAATCGCTGCAGTGCGCCCGGCCGCGCTGGCGCCTGGTGTGCGGTGCCGGTCGCATGCTCTCGCACGCTCAGCCGCCTTTTATTTGGCCGCCACTCGGTGCCACCTGCCCGCCTGCAGCCCAGATGCTGTCGTCGATCGCCACCCTCCTGCACGATACCTACCTGCCGCTCTACATGAGCGATGTCCTGCACATGAGCAACACCAAGGCGAGCCGGCACCCTGAGGCCGTCCGCTGCGCTGCGGCGGGCTCGCTGCTTGCCCTGCTCACGCCTCCTGGCATCAGCGGCAGCTGGGGAGGAGCGCCAGGGCTCGACTGCCTTGTTCCGGTGCCAGGGCGCTCACTCACGGCCACCCACGCGGCTCGCACCCGCAGATGGGCAACCTGCACGGCCTGCTGCAGCTGCTGTCCCGCGCCTCTGGCGTCGTCAGCGGCAGGCTGGCCGACGTTCTCAGCCCCGCCAGGCACGCCGCCGCCGCTGCCGCTCCCCTGCCACAGGCCCGGCGCGCGAGCCAGCACAGTGCGTCGAAAAGCCCGGGCATCGCTTTCTTCAGAAACCCGAGCACTGCTGGTCTCTGCAGCATGGCCGCCGCCACCTTCACTCGCTACTCCACCCCCCCCACCCCCCACCCCCCCCACCCCTCCGCCGCAGGATGGTGATCCTGGGCGTCGCGCTGACGGCGGTCGTCTGCAAGCCCATGTTTGCGCTGTGCGGCTCGGTGTACACGGTGGCAGGGGCGGCGGCCTGCGTGGCCTGGATCACTTACGCTAAGGTCGGGCTCGCGTGGGTTCTGCCTCTGCTGCTGCTGCTGCCTCTGTGGCTGCTGCTTGGTTCTGCCGCCGGTGCTGGGTCTCCCCTGCTGCTGCCGGTGCGCGAGCGTGTGGTGGCGCCTGCTCCACGCATGCGCTGCACCCTGTGCCGCGCCATGTGCTGTACCGACGCTTCGTACCGCTTTGTACCGCCTCGTGCAGATGTTTGACCGCATAGTCAAGGGCGTGCGCGAGGCACCGTCCAAGGCGCTGGTCGGGGAGCTGGCGGCGCAGGTACGGCCCGGCAGTGTACTGCAAGACGCCGCCCAGCGCTGCCTCTCTCGTGCCGTTGATGTTAATCATTCACAAGTGCAAGCCCCTCTCCAGCCCCGCCATACCAACTGGCTCCCCGCCTCCCTGCGCCTCCTGCATACCTGCTGCCCCCACCAGCCGCTCGCCCCACATCCTGCAGCCGCCATGCTGTACTGCGGCTGTACTGCTGCTGTACCGCAACAATGTGCCCGCCGCCCTTGCCTCGCAGTCTGGCGACTCTGCGGCCGCCGCCTTCAGCGTGCGGCAGGCGCTGTCCACGCTGGGCATGCTGCTGGGCTCGGGAGCGGCGGCGCTGGCGTTCCAGGTGGGCAGCGGCTGCAGGCAGGGGACGGCAGGCAACAGGGGGAAGTGGCCTGGCACAGCGTGCCCCTTCTCCAGCCCACCAGGCCCCGCCCGCTTTGGGACAAGCAGCTGCGAGGCGATGCAACAGCTCAGGGGCTCCGGTGGGCACTCTCTCTCAGCAGATGCGGGCCTGCCGCCACTCGACCGCTTGCGCGCCCGCCCTGCCCACCTGCCTGCCGGCCTGCCCGTGCAGCTGACGGGCCGCAGCTACGAGGCGACCTTTGCGCTGTCGGTCATCCCCGCCCTGCTGGGCCTGGCGCTCGTGGCCAGCGCCCTCAGCGCAGACGCCAAGGCAGCCAATGCTCACCGTGAGTGAGCGCCCCTGCCAGCCAGCTCCTTGCCTTTCCTTCCCTTTGGGTTTGCTTTGGTAGACCATGCCGCACGCGCGTCACCCCTCCTCCTCCTCCTCCTGCGCCCCCTGCAGCAGCAGCCCACAGCGACGCCGGCGGCGCACGCCTCGGCCTGGGCAAAGCGCGCGCATTCCTGGGGGCCCTGCCCCGCGGCTACTACCAGGCCTTGTTCACCATGTGCATACTCTACCTGGCCCGCTTCGACGTGGCCTTCATCACAGTCCACGCCGGCTCGGTGCGCCCCGCTGGCGCCTCGCTGGCGCCTCGCTGGGCTCCCGCTGGCACCCTGCCAACTGCCCATGCAGCGCTCGCCGCCCGGGCCGGCAGGCAGGCGGCGGCCGAGGGGGCTGTGTCATGACGGCATGGGAGGGGGTGCCACGCCGACCTGCCGGCCTTTCCATTCCGTCGCCTGCCTGCCTGCCTGCTTCTCCTGCCTGCCTGGGGAGCAGGTGATGGACAAGGCGAGCCTGCCGATGCTCACCCTCTTCTCCATGCTGCCGGTGGTGGTGCTGGTGAGGCCCCAGGGGGCGCTTGGTGTTCAGCGGGGCGTGCCCTGCTGGCCAGCTGGGCTTGATGTGTGGGGGCGAGGGACGGCACCCCTACCGTAGGGCTGTGAGGTGACCTCACCGGTGCGATGGGCTGTGGTGTGGGCTGCCAGGCAGCTGCCATGGCGGCCGCAGGCCGCCGCCCCATAGCTGGGAGGTCCCGTGACCCACTGCCCTCTCCCTGGGCGGCCACCCCGCAGGCCGCCCCGCTAGGCATGCGGGCCAAGGGCAGCGTGCGGTCCCGCAACACAGTGCTGGTGGCGGGCATAGCGGCCCTGATAGCTGGGGACCTCTGCTTCGGCTTCTTCCCAAGCGTGCTGGGTGAGCTCCGCTGCCGGCTCCCCGCTGGCTGCTTGCTGCACAGGCCTGTATGCTGCTGCATTGGCAGGGAAGCGAGCCAAGCCACGCCTCCCTGCCGCGGCTGCGTGGCTGTGTGGTTGCGAGCCCCGCCCCGCGATCCTCACGCTCCCCACGGCGCTGCCGCTGCTGTTGGTGCAGGCATGGTGCTGGGCTCCACCTTCGTCGGCCTCCACATGGCCGCTACCCAGGGGGTGCTGTTTGGCATGCTGGCGGCGTGTGAGTGGCCCTTTCTCTCCTCTTCACCCCTTGCAAACACTCGGGCCCAGCCTGGGATGCTCGGCACGCTGCCATTGCATGCTGTGTGGCGTGAGCGCCCAGCTTGTGTCAGCCTGTATCTGCTCACCCTCCCCACTCGACCCACTTATCCACGCCCCACAAAGCCCCGTGCCGTGCAGTCATCCCCAGCCAAGCGGTGCCGGGCCTGGGGCGCATCAGCGGTACCGTCTGGTCCTTCACCGACCTCCTGCTGGGTGCGGGGCTGCAGCCATGGCTGAGCATGGCTCGACAAGCATGGCTTGCCTCCCGAGGCAGGCGCTCAACTCCTTAGCTGCCATGGGCCGCCGCCGCTCTCCACCCGCGGTTGCCCCTCTTCAGCTGCCATTCCAAGCGCTGCTGGGGCGTCCATTCGATGTCTCCCACGCACCGTCTGTTCCCCTCTGCCTGTGCTCCTCGCCCTTCAGGCGTGGCGCTGGCGTATTCCAACTCTCTGGCCGGCCGCTTGTGCGACGTGACGGCGGCCCGCGGCATGGGCAACACGGGGTGCTTCTTCGGGGGTGCGGTGGTCAGTGGCGCCGCCATCCTGGCGCTGCTGGCGTTCACGGTCTTTGGGGAGCTTGGCAAGGAGGAGCAGGTGGCGGCGGCGCCTAAGGCGGCATAGCGCCTGAAGCTGCTGGCAACGTTCCTGGCGCCAGCAGGCTGCCCTTGGCAGGCCGCGGTGCCCCTGAGCTGTAGGGGCCACGGCAGGGGCTGCCGCCGAGTCAAGGTGGCGGCGGTATCGGCCGGCATCCGCCCGACAGTTTTCAGACGGTTGAGAGTTGAGCGGCACAGCGCTGCGGTGACAGCTTGGTGCACCTGGCAAGCAACTTGATACATGCATGCTTCCAGGGCACTTCCGCTATTACTCTGACCGCAACCTTATGTGTTGCAATGAACATGAGCCCTCAGCACAGGATGTGACAGCGCCTGCAGCCCTCCTCAACATCCATTTGCTGGCAGTGGTAGGAGACAGTTGTGCATGGCGTCGCCGCCCTCTCTGGCGCCGCTTGCATACAATGCTTGTCACATACCCTCTCAAGCGATTTCGAAACAGCTCTCGAATGAGACGTAGACAAAAGGAAATGACAAGGCCACAGCTTTAGACCGTCTAAACCAGGGGGGGTGACCAGGGCGGACCACAGCATGCGCTGTGCTGAGCCTGCTGTGCCAAAGCGTCGAGCTCCGCCTCATTGCCCCAGCGCCTGGATAGGGGCTCTCATTCTGTCCTCCCTTGCTCCTTTTTTGCACCGCCAGGCCCTCCCTTCGCCTCCTTGCCTCCGCACCCACCACCAGCAGCAACACAACCATGCAGCTCCTCAAGTCCCTCTTCGCTGTCTCCAGCAAGCCTAATGGCGCCGGTACGCCGTTGCGAGTTGCTTGTGGAGTCTGTAGTGCGCACAAGGAGGCCCTCTACGCAAAACGTGTGGCATGTCATCTGTGCATGGCGCCACCACCTCTCCTCCCCTTTGCTCCTCTGCAGCTCTCAAGACCACGAGCCTCTTCTCGCGCCCAGCCCCCGAGTCGCTGACCCTGCGCAGCAAGCACGGCAAGCAAGCCGCCGTCGCCGCATCCGCCCCTGCCGCCGACGCGGGCTGGACCATCGCAACTGCAGACGCCGCCGTCCACCGCGTTGCTAGCGTGTGCACTGCCCCCGAGCACCAGCAGGAGTGCATGGACTACCACCTCTGCCCGCCTCCCGCTGCCAACCTCACTGCCGCCCTCGACTGCGCTGAACCTGTTGATGCTGCCACTGCCGCCATCGCCGCTGCCGCCGAGCTGTGGCTCACTGTCGACTTGGAGCTGACTGCTGACGAGGTGAGGGGCAAACACTGGGTCTGAGCCCTGTGAGGAGAGGGTGTGTCTTCCCCAGCACCGGAGCAGACTGTGCCTCACTTCCTGTCCGCCCCTTGACGCAGGCGCACTGGCTGGTGCAGCCCCCAGCCCTGGGCTACTCTCCTGCCGACTGCTCCTCTTCCGATGAGCACCAGCAACAGGAGCCGGCACCTGCCGCCCTACAGCGCCGCACATCATCGCCTCGGGCACTGCTGTGCCGGGCATCGGCTTGCATGCGGGCCAGCGCCCGCCGCCTGCGGGCCAGCCTCAGCGCCCCCGCCTGCTTCAGGGCCGCGCCCGCAGCCACCACCTTTGCGCCCTGCACATCTGACGGCTGGACAAAGACGCACGTAAACTGGTCCTGAGCTGCTGACTGCGGGCCAGCTGCCGACAGCTGGGCTGCCCCTGAACCAAGGGGCGCATTCTGTGACCAACTTGACCTGCGCTTGTGTTTCCTGCATTCAAATACTCTGATACAAGCCAATGTGTGAATGGAAAAATCAATGCCGATAAAAAGCTTTGCCAGCAAACAAGGGTGAGCAAAACAGAAGCAGTGTTTGGGCAATGCACGCCGGCAGGGGCGGCGCAGCAGCGTGGGTGCGGGGTGTTGAGCAGCCCCCAAAACTGATATCATACGAACAAACTGGCAACCATTACTGTGTGTGCCACCCCTCGTCGGGCCCGCCCCAATGGTAATCTCGGCAAGGCAGCAGCAGCGTCTCGCCGGGGTAGATCTCGTCGTAGTTTCCCTCGTACTGCCGATTCAGGAACAGCATGAGGCTGAAGGGCACCCGGAAGCGGGTGGCCACTGCAGGCAGCGTGTCGCCCTTGGTCACCTGGTCTGCAGGCGGGTAGGCGACGCATGGCAGGCGGCTGCGCTCAGCGAGGCTCGCAGGTGGCCATGGCGAGAGAGCGGGGCACAGCGCAAGATGGCAGCTGTGGCATGAAATGGAACACCAAACGCAGGGGCAGCAGCAACAGCAGCTTGCTCACACTCGCAGGGAATTGACGACCCTGGCGGCTCTTGCTGCACGCTCTGCTGCTGTGGCGCGGGGGTGCCATCGGCTGCAGGCAGGCGCCGCACGGGAACGCCGTCAGCAATGGGCACCCCACGAGGCACCCCACTGCTCATGCACATGTGCATTGCAGGCTGCTGCTGCTGATGATGATGATGCTGCCCATTGCTCATGCACATGTGCATTGCAGGCGACGAGCAGGGGGTGGCAAGGCGGCATGGTGCAACGCGACCGCGGCGCCGCGCACCTCTGCAGGGCACGTGCACTTTGGCTCCGCGCAGGGCCTGGCCCGGCTCTCCATACTCTGGGTTCAGCTCGATCACCAGGTCGAGGTCGAGATGGAACTTCTGGCAGAGCTGCGGTGCACCAGCGGGGGCGGGGGCGGCACGCACGGCGTTGCGCGAGGGGAGGTGCCGAGGGGTGGTGGCACGGCAGGGACACAGGCAGGCAGGCAGCGGACCCTGCGCCTCGGGAGCAGCTGTGGCCCGCAGCCTGCCGTGCCGCAGAGAAGGCTGTGGCAGCAGAACTCAGGGCCGCCGCAAAGCGGGGCGAGGTGCTGCCCAGCCCCAAACTCACCGTCCACAGGTCCTCTCCCTCCTGCAGCGTGACCTCACAGGTGTGCTCCTGGTCCACCGCCAGCATACGCGCTGCAGGCGCGGGCAAGCCAGCAAAGCGGCACTGTGGGTGGCTGGTCGATGGGGCGGTGGTGGCAACCGCTTGGTGGCGGGCCGGGCAGCGAGGCAGCTGGCCAGGGCGGGACCGGAGGGGTTGAGGTTTGCGCTTCCGCACCCCGGCCGCACGCCCAGGCCACCTGTCGGGGCGGCCGGAGCTGAGGTACTGAGGGCGGAGGCGGTGCGGCTCTCACGGGCTGCCTAAAACCTGCCAAAAAACTGCCCAAAACCGCCCGATCGATACCTGAGGCGAGCGAGAGCAATGTAAGCACTGCAAGTCCTCTACAGACGCTCATTGTCGGGCAGCTTGCGCAAGGGTGTCGAGGGCAGCAGGCGTCGGGCTCTGCTTGCTCGGTATGAGCTGTGTTTGCAGGCTGATAGTCATAAATGGCAATTACGGATACGGGGTGCCATTGACAAGTGATGTCTCCCGCCGGCGATGGCGCACCTGCTGTGCCGCCGCAGCGTGCCCCATGCATGCCCATGTTGTGCGGGTGCCCAGCTTAGGTGGCCCATGCCGGGGACGCCAAAAGCTCTGCCCCAGTCAGCAGTAACACCCACCTTGATGTATACTGGCCTGGTGTTGATGAATTGCCGGTGCCCCATCTCGGGCTCGAGGCGAGCGTTCGCCCGCTGCGGCGCCTCGCCGGCGGCCCAGGGAGCTGCCTCCTGCGCACCAACTTGGTGGGATGCAGAGGACGTCACTATGAATTACCCGGGTGCTGTAACAAGCAACTGTAACAGGGTGCAGCATGGGCTGCATGAATGAATGCCGCCAGGCTGCGGGGGGTGCCGCCGCCGCGCACCGCCCAACGGCCAACCTAGCACCTGGACACCCTCGGCCGCTTGCCATGGTTCAATGCTTGCGATCCTGCATCTGCGCCCGTTCCCCATCTCCAGGACTGTAGTTCCAGCCAGGGCTGTTGTTCATTTCGCGCCCTGCATGCGTGGTGGTAGGATGGCCGGGCTTGGCCGGGGCGCTTTGCCACCGACTCGGGCAGGGCTGATCCGTCCATCAGGCACCTGTGCATCACTGCCTGATCCCGAAGCCCGCAATGCAGAGCGCTGTGGGGTTGTCGATGCCGCAGGCCCCTCGGGGGGTGCGGCAGGGGGCGGGCCAGGCGCTGGGACGGCCGTCACAGAGGGTCAGGGTGCGTCACAAACCTGTCCAGCCGCCTGCACGGCCGAATGCCCGACCACATCCGGGCGGTTGCTCCTCGCCGTTTGTGCGCGTCTTGGGCGGCCTGCCGTGCCCTCCGCGCAGCCATCGGTTGCGTCTCTGACCGGCGCCTGGCACATTGTCCCCAGCGCGCGGGTTGGGCCACCCACGCGGCGCCGCCACCCTGCGCTGCCGCCACCCCACCCCTGACCTGCTGCACCACCCGCTCCCACCGCTCGCGCAGGTCAGCGCCCAGGGCGTCATGAACGGCACCATGAGCAAGGAGGAGGCCGCCAAGTACACGCCTGACCAGCTGGAGTTTCTGATGCGCAAGCGCTCGGCGTCGGCCAGCCCCGGCGCGCAGTCCCTGAGCAACGGCACCACCATCGTCCCCGGCGCCGCCGCCGGCCTCTCCCCAGAGCAGCAGGAGTTCCTGGAGCGCAAGCGCCGCGAGGCCAGCGCCTCCCCCACCCCGGCCGTGCCAGCGCGGGGCCGCAGCCCGGCGCCGCGCCGCCCCGCCAGCCGCCCTCCCGCTGCCGCCGTCGGCAGCAGCAGCCCGGCCGCGGGGCTCACCCCGGAGCAGCAGGCATTCCTGGAGCGCAAGCGCAGCGAGACGAGCGCCTCGCCGGCCCCCGCTGCGCCCAGCCGAGGCCGCAGCCCGGCGCCGCGCCGCGGCAGCAGCACCCCGCCCTCCCGCAGCAGCAGCGGCAGCTCGGCCTCCCCGGTGGCGGGCCTGACGCCTGACCAGCAGGCATTCCTGGAGCGCAAGCGCCAGGGCTCCAGCACGTCTCCCGCCCCTGCACCTGCCGCTGGAAGCAATCCGGCGGCCATGGCAGGCCTGACCCCGGAGCAGCAGGCTTTCCTGGAGCGCAAGCGCAGCGAGGCCAGCGCCTCGCCGCCGCCCGCGGCGCCGATGCGCGGGCGCAGCCGCAGCCCCGTGCCGCGGCCTTCCAGCCGGCCTGCGCCACTCCCCGCAGCCAGCAGCGCGCCTGCGCCTGCGGGTCTGACGCCTGACCAGCAGGCTTTCCTGGAGCGCAAGCGCCAGGGCTCCAGCATGTCTCCCGCGCCTGCCGCCGCCAGCATGCCGTCAATGGAGGGCCTCTCACCCGAGCAGCGCGCCTTCCTGGAGCGCAAGCGCAGCGAGGCCAGCGCCTCGCCGCCGCCGCAGTCGGAGCGCGGGCGCGGGCGCAGCCGCAGCCCCGCGCCGCGGCCGAGCAGCCGCACCCCCGTGCCGCGCGCCGCGGCCGCCGGCCTCTCCCTCTCCTCCGCCTCGCTGTCCGATGACGGCATGCGGCCGATGGAGGAGCTTCTGGCTTCCCTGGAAGCTACGATCCAGGCCTGCGTGGCAGACGGCCTGATCACCCGTGAGGAGGCAGCCAAGTGCTCCCCCGAGCAGCTGGAGTTCCTGGTGCGCAAGCGCACGGGCCAGATGGCGGCGCCCGGCGCTGGCGCAGGCGGCGGCGCGGTGAGCGGGGCGGGCACACCTGCAGCCGCGGTTGCGCGTGCATGCGGGAACACGCTGCCTCTTGGTCCTTTTCTTGTTTGCGGGGGCCAGCGGCTGCTGCTTGGTTGCCACCAGCTGAGCAACGCCTTTTTTGCCCGCTGGGCATGCTGTGCCTGCAGGGTGGTACCTCCACGGGCCTGCCTCAGTCGGCGCAGGGCTCCGATGGCAAGACGGGATGGGTGAGCGGGGGGACGAGCGGCGTCCGCAGCAAGCATGCCGTGTGTGTGGGGCACACGTATTGTTGCAGAGCATGGGCGGAAAGGTTTGGAGGAGCGCGCTGCACCAGGCGTCCCCGATGGCGGCGTGTTTGCAGCGCTGAGTTGGCGCCGACCCCACCTCTCCTGTTCTCCCGCCTTGGTGCCGTGGCTGCAGTCGGGTATCGCCCTGGCGTCCCTGGCGCTGCTGGGGACCGGCATCTTCCTGGCGCCAGACAGCCTGCTGCCCAAGGACAGCCTGCGCATGCTGCCGCAGGCGCTGCAGCGGCCCGGCCTGTCGCAGCCGGCGCCGCCCAAGGTGCGCGCTGTGTGTGCCCCACGCCTGCGGGTCGGGGAGCCGGCCTGCGGCTGCATGCCTGGGCATGCTTCGAGCCTTTGCGGGCGGGACAGCCGGCACACGCAGTTGTAGGGCTGCTCTCTACCGCCATGCCCTCCCATGCTTGCAGTGCTGAGCTGCTGTCAACCTCAGCTGCATGCCTGCCTCCTCTGCTGCCTACCAACCTAGTGCAGGCGGATGCAGTGAAGCTCGAGGAGCCGCCCGCTCCCGCCGCTCCCAAGGCAGAGGCACCACCGCCGCCGCCGCCTGCAGCAAAGGCGGAGCCTCCAAAGGCCGCCGCTGTGGCGCCGGCCCCGGCAGCCAAGCCCGAGGCGAAGCCTGAAGCCAAGCCAGCGGCCAAGGTGAGGAGTTGGCGCCGCCGCATTCTGCCAAGGCCCGCAGCCGGGGCTCTGCGCAGCTGTAGGGGCAACAACTGCCTTGCATGAGCTGCTCAGCCTCACTCATCTCACCGTGCTCCCTGTGTGCCTGCCCCTGCCATGCCCCAGGCTGAGCAGGTCGAGAAGAGCGAGGCCGCCCCGGCCGCCGCCGCGGCACCCAAGCCGGCTGCTGCCGCGGCACCCAAGGTAGCGGCGCGTTGGGGAGCGGTTGGGATGTGTCGCCAGCTAGCGTGCGCCTTGGCAGGCCGCCTGAGCAGCCCTCAAATAGGGCACTGGCTGCTGCTGTTGGGCCTGCTGCAGGCGGAGGAGAAGAAGCCTGCTGCTGCCGAGCCCAAGCCTGCGCCTGTGGCGGCAGCCAAGGCCGAGGAGGCCAAGAAGCCGGAGCCCGCGGCAGCCGAGAAGGCGGCGCCGCCACCGGCTGCCAAGGCGCCGCCGCCCGCTCCTGCACCGACTGCAGCGCCGGCTGCTGCAGCCGGCGCTGCTGCAGCTGCAAAGGTGCGCCTGCAGTGCTGGTCTGTGTGCGTGGTTTTTGAGCTGGCCTGCTATGCCCCTCCCGGCAAACCTTTCTTGACCGTAGCCTCCACTGCGCGTCCATGGGTGTGCTGTGGTTGTGTGCAGGTGGCCGATGCTGCCAAGCCCGCCGCCCCTGCACC
Source organism: Chlorella variabilis (assembly GCF_000147415.1). Lineage (NCBI taxonomy): Eukaryota > Viridiplantae > Chlorophyta > Trebouxiophyceae > Chlorellales > Chlorellaceae > Chlorella > Chlorella variabilis. The sequence goes on along the minus strand of NW_005435084.1, from coordinate 266,570 downwards.
ACCCCCGGCGCCAGCAGTGGCAGCTGCGGCGGCTCCCAAGCCCGCACCTGCACCCGAGCCCAAGAAGACGGAGCCTGCTCCTGCCGCTGCCGCCGCGGCCGCCAAGCCGCAGCCGGCTGTGGCGGCGGCGGCTAAGCCCAAGGTGAAAAGGGAGTGGGCTGGTGCAATGGCTACGCCTGCGGCCCGTCTGCCCGCAGCTGCAGCGCCGCTCGTGCCGCGCCCCGTCGCCCCGCATGCGGCCGGGACGCCACTTTCTTATCCTTTCGGCGGCTGTCGCGCCCCTGCCGCTGCTGGCTGTGCAGGAGGAGGGCCCCAGTGCTGCAGACCAAGCCAAGGAGCTGGCTGCCGGGCTGGCGGCCAGCCTCAACTCAGCCAAGCCTGGCGAGGCGGAGCAGGCAGCGCTGACCGGCGCCATCGCCCGCTTCACCGCCAACAGCGGCCTGGTGGCTGCGGCCGGCGGCGTGCTGGTGGCTGCGGCCGCGCTGCTGCCGGGCCCCCGTGAGGCGATTATCAGCAGGTGAGGCGGGTGGGCCCCTGGGCCGCTGCTGCTCCGGCCTCTGATGCCGCCGGCTTGCCATGCCCTGCTGTGCCTGGGAGTTGACGTGGTGGCGCCGTTCACTGCGATTCCCCTGCCTGAGCGGTGCCTGCCAAGTCAAATCGGCCGGCCCAAGCCTGCAAAGCATGCCCCTGACCCCGTGCATCCCTCCTCCCGCGTCCCTCCCGGCCCCTGCCGCGCCCCGCCTGCAGCCTGACCGGCCAGTCGCCGCAGCAGCGGTACGAGGAGCTGCAGAAGAAGCTGGCGGCGCAGCAGGCCGAGGCGCAGGCCGCCCAGCGCGAGTTTGAGCGCAGCCAGGCCAAGCTGAGGGCCACCAAGAGCACGCTGGACACGCTGAGCAGCCTGCTGAACAACAGCCGGCAGCAGCGCGCGGTGAGTGCTTCTCGGGCGGGAGGCTGGGGGGGGCCCTGCGTGGCTAGCTTGTGCGAGAGGGAGGGCATGCGCCGCTGTGTATAGCAAACAGGCGCACGTCGCTTTTCGGGCCTGTATCCCGCTTGTCTGTGTGGCCGGCACTCTGCTGACCCGCTCTGTGCCCTCCTGCGCCCCCTCTGCAGCGGTGATGTCCCGGCGCCGGCGCCCAAGGAAACTTTATCCACCCACCCACCTACCCACCCACCCTGAGAGCCACTCGCTGATATTAAGTACTCCTACCTGCCACACCGCACTCAACCCTCCCGCCGCGCCGACAGTGCACGCGCGGCACCCCCTGTCCACGCTGCTCCGTTGCCCTTGCTTCTGTCTGGTACACTTGCCTGAGCTTTACCTATTCCTGTTTTCTGGGGCCGATTCTTGTTTTTCAGGGGCATGCCAGTCGCAGCCGCGAGGAAGCGCCCCTGCCAGCGCAAACGGCCAGCTTTGACCGCTCGCCCCCATCTTTTGCATTCGTATGGCCTGATTGGCCTGATATGCCAGCCTGCCCCAATGCGCCTGTGTGCGAGGCTCTTGCAACTACCACGCTGTGTCCCCTGGTGTGCGGCGTCTTGATCCCAACCACTGTAGCCTCACTGCCAGCAGCGTCACGGCAATCCTTGCTGGTGTGGCCTGAGCTCAGAGGATTAACACCTGGCAGGGTGACCGAAAGAGAGGGATGAACAGGAGGGGGCGGCAGGGAATAAAAAACAGTGTTGTGCAAAGAATGGTGCCGGGCACGGCGCGAGCTGCTACTGCTGCTGCTGCTGCTCCAGGAAGCCTGGTTGCGCTCACGTCTCGCAGGGCAGCTTCACTTCTTGGGGCTGGGGCGCTCCTTGACCTGCGGAGCGAGGGTGGCGGGCAGCAGGCGCTCATGCTGGGTGCCAGCTCCCGCTCAAGCAACACCAGCACCCTCGGGCTATGGGCGTGCGCTTGTGCAGCTCGCCACGTGTCGCGCGCAGCCGTCCTGTCGCCGCCTGCCACCGTCCGCCTGCTGGCGCCCGCGCGGGCCAGCCCACCACCCTCCCCCCACCCCGCCACCCCGCCGCCCACACCCCAGGGATGCTGCAGCCGCGCACCTCCACGCCGTTGCTGCCTGCGATGATGCACACGTCCACCATGTCGAGGAAGAGGCCGTGATCCACCACGCCCTCCAGCGCCAGGATGGCGGCGGAGGCGGCTTGGGAGTCGGGGATGGGGGTCTCAAAGTACAGGTCAACGATGTAGTTGCTGCAGCAGTGCAGGCGTGGCAGAGGGCACAATTTAGTTGCTGCAGCAACAACAATGTGGTTGAGGCAGAGGGGCGGCGAGGCGGCGGGTGGGGACGGACAGGCAGGCCGGCGATGTAGGGGGAAAGGGGGCAGCAGCGGGGTGCAGGTGGTGCGGGCCGGGCAGGTGATTGTGGGGGCGTGGGAGGTGGGGGTGGGAGGTGGAGGACGCGGCAGCTGCCGGCAGCTGGCTGCCGCCCTGCCCCTCGCGCCGCCCACGCACCTGTTGTCGGTGACATATGGCGCGTCGCCTGCGGCAGGGGGCAACAGGTGGCATGCCGGGCAGGCTCGGGGGGCAGCAGCAGGCATGCCAGGCAGGCTCAAGGGACAGCAGCAGGCATTCAAGGCACAGCGACGCGCTACACCCAGCTCCTAAACACAAAAACGCTCCGCGCCCAAACGCAAGCCACACCGCTGCCACCGCCAGGCCCTGCTGCACGCAACAAAGCAAGGAAGGGAGCGCGCCGCCGCCGCCGCCGCCGCCGCTCACCCTCCATGCGCAGCTTGGCCACGCAGCCGGCCACCTCTGGCAGCGCCTGCAGGCGCGCCAGTGTGTACTTGTGGCAGAACTGCACAATCTCCACGGGCATGGCCAGCTTGGAGCCGCCCAGCCCTTCCACCAGCTTGGAGTCGTCCACGATGCACACAAACTTGGCGCTGGCCATCTCAACCATCTGCGGCGCGGGGCGGAGGGTGCGGGCGTGGGGGTCGGCGAGGAGCGGCACGGCATGTTGTAGGTTGGGGAAGGGTGGGATGTGTGTGTGTGAGTGTGTGCCCGTGCGCTTGGGAGTGTGCGGGCGGGGCACGGCAGGCCCGCCCAAGCGACGCTGCCGCCGGGCCTCGGGAGCACCGGCCCGTCCCCGCCCGGCTCGGGAGCGGCGTGCCGGGCCCCTCCCGACTCCCCCGCCGCCGCCGCCGCCGCGCACCTTCTCGCGCAGCAGCGCGCCGCCGCGGCCCTTGACCACATCCAGCTGAGGGTCCACCTCATCAGCACCATCGATGGCAACATCCAGCTTGGGCTGCTCGTCCAGGGTGGCCAGAGGGATGCCCAGGCCTGGGGGAAGGCAGCAGGGAGGGAGGGCGGCGGCCAGGGGCTGTGAGCGGGCTGTGGGCCGGGCAACTGCGCAGCGGCCCTGGGCCAGGCCGCCCGGCGCAGCCGGGCGCCTGGCCGCCCGCCGCAGCCGCAGCGGGCGGCCAGGCGCCCTGGGCCAGGTCGCCCGCTGCGGCTGCGGCTGCTGCTCAGGGCGCGGGCCCGCGCCCCTGTGCCTGCCGCTGTGCCCAGGCTCGCAGGGCCGGTGGCAGCCGCTGCTGGCCCCGAGTTGCAGAGGCGCTCCGCTGCTCCGCATCCCAGCCGCGCTGCTCCGGAGCCCCGGCCGCTGGCCAGAAGGCGAGCAGGCGAGCCTCACTCTTGGCCTGCTCGTAGGTGCGCACGGAGGTGGGCACGCCCACAATGTCCGTGAGCTCGCCGCTCTTCAGCAGGGAGCCGATGCGGTCGACGGCAAAGGCGGCGGTGGAGCCCGTGCCCAGGCCCACCACCATGCCGCTCTTCACATACTCAACAGCCTTCCAGGCGGCCTGGGAAGGAGGAGGAAAGGAGCAGGAAGAGAGTTCGGGGACGCCGGGGGAAGCGCGGCGGGGCTGGCGCGGCCGGCGGGAGGCGGGCAGGCGGAGGCGGCGCCGCCGGGCGGGCCGCGGCGGCGGCGGCGGCCCACCCACCTGCTTCTTCAGCTCATCCTGGTCCAGCTGCGCCATGGCGCACACACGAGCGGCACGGGCCGCCACGGGCTTGCGGGTGAAGAATGCGCGCTGCACGCTGCACTTGGCAACCTGCTGCTGCACCAGGGCGGTGGACATGTTAGGCTGGGCGGCGCTGCTGTGCGGCGATGAGCGGTATGGATCCACAGTAGCAGCTCAAGTGCGTCGCGGGGGGCGATGGCTGCGCTCCAGGCATCGGGGTGGGCTGGGTCGGGGTAGAAGGCACGCCCCGAGCCACCGGCCCCAAACCTGCTGGCAGGCGCCTGGGCGGGTCCTTTTCGGCCCCGTGCATTCACCTGGCCGCCTGGGAGACCGTAGCAACCATGTCTGGCCGCGCAGGCATCGCCGTGGGCCTGCAGAAGGGCCATGTTGTGACGAAGAAGGAGAAGGCCGTACGTCCGGCGAGCCGCAAGGGGGTGAGTCTCGCTGCAGAGCGGCATGCAGGGCGGGATTGAGGTCTGGCAGCCGGGGCGGCGCACCAGCACGGCGGCGGCGGGCCCTATGATGCCAATAGTGATTTCAAGAGCCTCTGGGAGGCACGACAGCGCCTCTGCGGCGTCCCTACCAGCGGCGGCCCCCATGCAGCCGATGCGGCCTGGGGCCTGTTTGGCAGGCCGCAGCACGTCGAAACCCCCGCGGCTGGCATTTTGGAGCGCCGGCAGCCCCGCAGGCGCGGCAGCAGCCGATTGCCGCCTCCCCGCCGCCCGCCCCCGCCCACCCTGCCCTGCGCACGCCACTGCCTCGCCCCCACTGCAGCGTCAGTCCAAGCGCGTGAAGCTGGTGCGCGACATTGTGCGCGAGGTGGCTGGCCAGGCGCCATATGAGAAGCGCCTTATGGAGCTGCTGAAGGTTGGCAGGGACAAGCGCGCGCTCAAGGTGGCCAAGCGGAAGGTGAGGCCCACCCCTGCTTTGCGGCTTGCCCCCTGTCCTGCTGCTGCTGCTGCGCCATGCTGCTGCTGCTGCTGCTGCTGCTGCTGCTGCTGCTGCATCGTTTGCTATTGGTGCCGCGTTTTTTGGTGGCCGCCGCCGATGGCGCTGCTGCATATACGGCAGCGCACGCCCAGCCTGGCCGTACCAGCCGCAGCAATGGCCGGCGGGGCCAGTGCCAGGGAGCAGCGCGATGGCAGCTGGCGGCGCTTTTCTGGGTGGAGGGCGGCAGCCGGAGGGAGGCGGCACATGCACGCAGCTGCGCAGCGGCATGCCACAGGCGGCATCCAGGACAGGCTGGAGCTGCAGGCGTGGCGCGGTGGCCGCCAGCGGCGCACCAGCCAGGGCTGGCGCAAGCCGTTTGGTGCCCGACCAGCAGCAGCAGGCTGCCCACCCACAGCTGGAAGCGTGCAGCCCAGCGTGGTGCCCAGCAGCAAACGCTGCCCCGTGCGAACACTGCACACATGCGGTCCCGCTGCGGCACCACAGCAGCCTTCCTCTGCCCGCTGCCGCTGCCAGCTGCGCACCATGTCGCTGAAAACCGACCCCGGCCGGCCTGCCCTCCCCTGCCCCCGCCTGCAGCTGGGCACCCACAAGCGCGGCAAGGCCAAGCGCGAGGAGATGTCGGCGCTGCTGCGCAAGATGGCGGCCAAGAAGTAGGGCGGCAGCTAACACCTCGCGGCAGCTGACACCTTGCGGCAGCATCCCCTCGGTAGGGATGTAACACATCACCTCTGGCAGCCCAGGCATGCACCGATAGCTCTCCAGGACCCTGTGCGAACAGCGCAGTGCAGTACAGTTGCAGTACAGTGAACAGCGTCCCTGGCAGCGCCAGCTGGTGGAAGCCCTGGCAGCGTGGCGGTCGGGGGTGCGCCTCGCCAGGTGGGCCCAGCCCCGGGCCACTCTTCTGGTGGCGGGCAGGCGCTGTTGGTGGGGTGTTTACTGGGCAGCAAGAGGCGCTGGCACGTGTTCGGCAGCAGCTGCCTCTCAAGGGCAGGTCGGTGGTTGTGGTGGAAGAACAGTGGGGGAGAGGCTGGGTGGCAGAAAGGGTCGGCGGTAAAGGGGAGCCAGCAAGGCAGGCAGCAAGCCGGCGCAAGGCGGAGCAAGAAGGGGTCAGCACTGCTTAATACAAAGATAGCACGGCAAGTAAATTCATACCACGGCAGGGTAGCAGGTTATCAAGACCAGGTCGAAGCAAGGGAAGGGTTTGGGACCAAAGAATGGGGGTGGGGTATCCAGTGTCGCAGCACACCGCCCACTCACAAACATGGGCGGCAGCCTGGGCAGGCCTGCCTCGCCGCGGCGCGGCACCCAGCGACAGCACGCTCAGCACGGGCTCGCGGCCAGGCTGGCACAAGCAGCGGCAGGGCTGGCTGGCGCTGACGTGTGTGTCTGCCGGGAGGGGAGCTAAGCTGGGCCATCACACCGGCTGCGCAGCAAACTCGCCACACAACCGGCTGTCCAGCCGACGGCCCTCACTCCAGCAGATCAGAAATGAGGCCCATGTGTGCAAAGTCGTCAAAGCCGGGCGACTCCAGCGCCGCCGCCGGCACATCCACCGGCCGCTTGCTGCCGCCGCCGGGCAGCGGGCTGGTGAAGCTGCCTGCCGCCTCCCGTGGCAGCACCACCGCAGGCGGCCGGGCGTACAGGCCCTCTCCGCTGGCACTGGTGCCGCTGGTGCCGGGCCCCGCGGCCGCGCCGCCGCCGCCATTGGCCACCAAGCCGCCGATGCCGTCCACGCTGTTGCGGCCGCTGCTGCCACCGCTGGGCGCGCCGCGCGGGGGCGCTGAGCCGCCGCTGCCGCTGCCCATGCCGAGCGATGACATGGCGGCCGCCAGGCTGGCGCTCATCACCGCGTTGCGGTAGGTGGCGGCGCCGTTGGCCGGCGGCGGGCCCGCGGGCTCGCCCGCTGCCGCAGCCGCGTACCCCGTGTGCTTGGGGCCGCCAAAGCTGCTGCCGGCGGGATTGAACTGTGGGCAGGCAGGCAGGGAGGGAGAGGGAGGAGGGAGGGGGGGAGGAGCCGGTGTGAGGCATGCAGAGGGGCGGTGTGCCGGGAAGGGCGGGCTGGCGGGCGCCCAAGCACATGCACGGTGCGGCACACAGATGTGAGGCATGCATGATCGATGTGGCTGGCAGGGCCCGCCTCCCCACCTGCTGTGCGGCGGGGTTCATGCTCATGGGTATGCCTGCCGCGCCGCCGGTCCCGCGCGCCAGCGAGGGCGAGCCCTGCTGCCGCAGCGCGGCCGCCGCCGACAGCGGCTGCTGAGCGTGCTGCGCGTGTCGGCCCGCCGCCGCGGCCCCGGCCGCCGCCCGCGGCGCCTGCTGCTGCGACGGCGGCAGGCGCTGGCCGGCGGCGGCGGCGGCGGCGGCGGCGGCGGCCGGGGCGGGGCCTGGTGGGCTGTGGCTGTGGGCTGGCATGGCGGGCGCGCGTCCCGAAGCCGCCGCGGCGGAGCCGTGAGCCCCCAGGGGCCCCAGGCCATTTGCCCTGGCCTCTGCAGGCCCCGGGTCGCTGCCAGCCGATAGAGGGCGGTCTGCCGAAGAGCTGCGGCGGTGGTGCGATGCCAGCGAGGCGGCCGAGGCGGGCCGCGAGCCGGCCCCGGCTGAGCTGGCAGCCGCTGAGCTGGCAGCCGCTGAGCTGGCGGCCACTGAGCTGGCGGCCGACGCCGCCAGCTGCCCCTCCAGCTCCCCCACCCGCGCCTGCAGCGCCGCCAGCTGCGCGTCCTTGGCCGCCAGGCGGGACTCCATCCACGCCAGCTGGCGCCGCAACGCCTCTGCCTCCTCCTCCGCCTCCGACACCTCGCTGCCGATGTCCGAGGACGCGCTGAGCAGGCTGGAGTCCTCTGTCAGCAGCGAGGCCGCGGCGGGGGTGTCGCCGCCGCCGCCGCCGCCGCCATCGCCGGCCCGACCGCCGGCCGCCGCCGCCACGGCCGCCGCGGCCGCGAGGCTGCCAGCGGCCGCCAGGCTGCCTGCCTCTGGGGTGGCGGCCCGCGAGCTGGGTGCGCTGGGGGGCGTGAGGGTCCCGGCGGAACCGCCGCCACCGCGGGCAGAGGGCCCCGGCCCAGCCGCCGCCCCGCCGTCCGACGCTTCCGACAGCGCTCTACTCAGCGGCGCGGGCCCTGCAGCCGCGCCCTCGCTGCCGCAGCTGCTGCTGCTGCGGCTGCTGCTGGCGGCCTCCGCGGCCGCCGCCGCCGCCTCCTCGGCCGCCTGCTGCTGCTGGTGGCGCGCCGCCGCCGCCTCCTGCTGCTTCCTGGCGCGCCGCGCCGCCTCCTGCTGCTGCCGCTTGGCCTCTGCCACCTGCTTGGCGGCAGCCCGCTGGCGCACCAGGTCCTGCTCCCGCTCCGCCTCCTCCTTCCTGCGGGCAGGAGGAGAGCGCAAACACGGTTTTCAGGGTTTAGGGAGCGTAAGCGCCTCTTCCCTGCATTTCGGAGCGCGCCAGTGCGCCGGGGGCATGCCGCAGCGCAGGCGGCGGGGACCACAGGCCCGCCACCCTACGCATGACATCGTCCGTGACGGAGCAAAAGCCAAAAGCGGCGCCAGCAGCAGCAAGCTCGTCGCCCTGGCGCGCCGCACCTGCGCCGCTCCTCTGCCTCCTGGTGCCTGCGCAGCAGCTCCAGCCGGCGCGCCTCCTCCTGCTGCTGCCGCTCCGCCTCCTCTGCAGCAGCAAGCGGCCAGCCAGCCAGCCAAGCAGCAGCGGGCCCATCAGCAACACCCACGGCACCTCGCCAAGCAGGTCGCAGCAGGTCGCGGCCTGGACAGCAGCCCACACCGGCCCTGGCTATAGCCGGACCGGGCAGCCGGGCAGGTGGATGCAGATGTACACACGTAGTACACAGGCAGTACACATGCAGTACACACGCAGTACCACGCGCCGCCGCCGCCTCACCCGCCTCCTTCTTCACCCGCTCCGCCTCCTTCTTCCGCTTGGCCCGCTCCTTCTTCTTGGCCCGCCGCTCCCGCTCCGCCTCGGCCCGCGCCGCCTGCCGCGCGCCCTCCTCCCGCTCCCGCTCCTCCTCCTCAAACAGCAATGCCTCCTGCCGCTTGATGACCTCCGCCTCCTGATGCGCAGCCTGTGGGGCAGGCAGTATGTTTCTTGTTGTCAATAGACTGTTGTTGTTAAAAGAAAGGGGCAGGCGGGGAGGTGGGATGAACGCAAGGCCAGGCACGGCAGCGGCGGCGGGCTGGGGCAAGGCCGTCCCCTGCCACCAAACACCCTCCTGGGCCTCCTCTGCCCAACGAAGCCAGGCCTGCAGCCTGCAGCCGGCACCCCCAAGCCCCAGCCCCAGACCCCCAGCACCCACCTCCATGTGTGTGGCGGCGATGTGCGCGGCGGCAAACATCTCCACGCAGCGCCGCCCCAGGTCTGCCAGCCGCCACTCGTCGCGCTCAATGGCGTCGCGGCTGCACTCGCCAGCCTCCTGCGGGGGCACGGGGGAGCGGGGCGGGGCAAATGGTGTGTTGGCTGGGGTCAATGGCAGTCACGCGAGAGGCCAAACAGCAGGTGGGTGGGTGATGGAATGAGCGCCGACGGCTGGCGGGTGCATCCCCCCAACAGCGAAGGAGCAGCGGTAGGCGGAGGCACGCGGGCCCCCGGCCGCGCCGCACCTGCGCCGTTCGCAGCGGCAGCTCCCCCTGCTGCTTGTCGGACTGGAAGGGGGGGATGACGTCGGCGAGCGCGCGCTCCAGGATGCTGCACGGCAGCGAACGCGGCGCCAAGCCAAGGGCACTTGAGCTACACCCTTTAGGACTCCCCGCGGCGTGCGGCTGCGCCCCAGACTGTGTGTGTGTGTGTGTACCCGACATGCCCGCCCCGCCCTCCCTCCCATCCCACTCCCACTCGCGAGCAGCGCACAGGCCGCCACGCAGCCGGCACGTCCGCCGCACCTGACGGCATCCCCCGCGAAGAAGAAGAGGCCGCGCTTGGCGTCGAGGAGCACGCCCGCAGGCTCCCCGCCGCCGCCGCCGCCGCCGCCGCCGCCTCCCTGCTCCTCCAGGCGGCAGCGGCCCACCTCCTCCAGAAGCTTAGTGCCGCAGTAGAGGGCATCCATCACCAGGGTGGAGGTGACCTCCTTCTCATTGAAGAAGCGCTTGACCACGCCCTGCAGGCCAACGCACCCTCCAGTTTTCGTTAGGGATTAGGGTTGAGGAAAGCGCGGCGCCGACCGTCGTGACTGCCGCCAGTAAGGCCAAGTCGAGGGGCCAGCAGAGCCAGCAGGCAGGCCCGGCGGCACGCCAGGGCCCAGCCAAAGCCAGCAGGCTGGGCAGCGAGGCGTGGCACGGCGGCCGGCGGATGCCTGCTCGGCGGCCTGGCCAGCGCCCGGGCGGCGGCCGGGACTACGGCGAGGGCCTGCTGGGGAGCCGCGGCGCGGCCGGCCAAGGCGGGCCGGCCACAGCGGGCGCACCTTGAGCACCGCGGGCGCCGGCGCCGCCGCCAGCTGGCGCTGCCGCTCGGGCTTCAGGCGGCGCCAGAACTGCTTGAAGCCGCGGCCCTCCTCCAGCAGCCGCTGCAGATATTCTTTCTTCTCCTCCACAAACCGCCGCGCGATGCCCTCCACGTTGGCGAGGTACACCCGTACCAGCTCCCGACGGTACTGCCCATCCAGGCACCTGAAGGGAAGCTGCGGCCGGTCCCTGCACGGAGCGCCACAGCAGGGGTCCGCCAGGCCGGACTCGGCAAAAGGGCACGCGTGGCGGCCTGCGCCGCCAGCCGGTGCCGCGCACCACGGCGGCAGCACGCGGTGGCGGCTCCCGGCGGCAGCAGGACACACAGGGGCGGGCAGCTGTCACGTCCATGGGCTCTGCCTGGTGCCCACCCACCTGATGACCTGCACCTGCGCCTTGATCACCAGAGTGTCGTCAAATGTGAAGCCATCCAGCACCTGCACACACACAGGGCGCAGCGGGGAGCAGGTTGCAGCCAGGCCACAGCCCAGGCAGGAAGGCAGGCAGGCAGGCAGGCAGGCAGGCGGGTCTGCCGAAAACCCAGGCTGGCGAGCAGCACCCAGCAGCCCCACCCAGCTGGCAGCCAGCCAGCAGCCCGGCAGGCGCTTTGGGGGCCTTCCAGCCAACTCCGCGCCGCGCTGGTGTCCCCACAACCAATGCGCAACAGCACAAGAGCCTATCTCTGGACAACAAGCAGCAGCCCCGGCAGGCGGCCCGCAGGCTGCAGCCCTGGCAGGCGGCGCGCCGCGCCTTGCTCAGCTCCATGAACTTCTTCCACCCCCAGTCGTGCTCCTTCTTGCAGAAGCGGTGCAGCGTGTCGCTGTACTTGGACTTCTTTGGGTCCTGGTTGACCACGGCAATGGTGAACTGCAGGGGCGGGGCGGGGCGGGGTGGGGCGCGCAGGGTGGCCGCGGGCGCACGGGACGCATGGGCAGGCGCAGCAGCAACTCCGCGCAGCATCTCCCCGAGCCAGCCAGCCCACGGGCCCAATCCAGCCAGCACCCTAGTCCCCGCAGGCAGACGGCAGCCCGCCCCGGCGGCGCCGCATGCGCGCGGCGGCGAGCAGCGGCGGCGCCGGCACTGCGCCTGGTACCTGCGCAAAGTGGCTCCACCCGGGCAGCAGCTTGTCGTAGTCAGCGACGCAGAGGAAGAGGGAGAGGTGGTTGGCCACGTCGCAGCCGTGCGGGTAGACGAGGAGGTACCTGCAGGCGGTACCGCAGCACCGCCGGTTGGTACCAGGGTGCAGGACAGAGCCTGCACCCACGTGTGCGGCCTGCTTGCAACGGCACGCTGAAGCCATCCAGCAAACAGCGGCGCAGGGCCTGGCAGCCGCCAGCATAGCGAGCCATCCGCGGCAGCACCCGCGTCGCAGGCGCCACGCAGCAGCGGCGGCCCGGCTCTCACGCACCACTTGTAGCTGCCCACTTCAAACATGTTGCTGCGCAGCTCCCGCTTGCCGTTCTCCCCAAACTTCTCCAGCTTCCAAGTGAACTTGCCGTACAGCTCCTCGGTCTGGGGGCCTGCGGCGGGCAAGCGGCGGCGGGGAGCAGGAGGCGTCGCCGGCGCGTCCTGTGCTGCTGCGAGCGGCCAACCGCGGCTGCGCTTGGCCCAACGGTGCACGCCTGCAATCGCCGCGGCAGCTCCCGCTGCAGGGAGGGCAGCGCTGCCTGGCGGGGTGCAGGCAGGCGGCGCGCCTCACCCTCGTCGTCGTCTTCGAGGAAGGAGGAGCAGGCGGCGATGCGGTCCACCACCGACTGCCTGCTCCTCCACTCTATCGCCTCGGCGGTGTCTGGGGTGACGGAGAGCACGCCATCAGCAACTGGGGGCCCTTTTGCTGCTGCAGGCGCGCCAGCCGTCAGCGCCTCCCGCAGGCGGGCCTGCGAGCTCTTGGAGCTGCTGGATGACATGCACTCGTCCTAAATCAAGCCTCGCCTGCAACCCAGCCCAGAGGGCGGGCGGCTGCCACTGCTGCCTGCCCGCTCTGCCGGGCTGCTTGGAGGATGTTGACGTAATTGACAGTCCTGCAACTGCCAGTACCCAACCTGCTGCCTCCAGCCTACGCCGCCATGAGAGTTTTCGCAGCTGGTGGGCGTGCAGACGCTGAGGCGATGCCGAGATAAGGCAGTTGCAATTGCAAAGCTGCTGACACGGCGGCAGCCCGCCTGGGCAAGCTTGGCCCAGACAGTACACTGGTCTGTACTTCGCTGCCACCTCGGCCTCCGCCCTTCCCGCAGGCTGCGCTTTCCATCCTCGCCTGCAGCTTGGACGTATAGCACTCGGTAGTGGGAGCGTGTTGGGAGCAGCGGGAGGTCAGCTGGGAGCTCGGCAGCGATCTAACAGCCCACCGTTGGGGGACAGCATGCCCAGCGCTGGCGTGGCTGCGGCCCTCCTAGACAAGGTAGGACTGTGGTCGGTCGGTCCCAGCCGTCCCAGCCACTCCAGCGCCTCCTGGCTGTTGCCAACGGGCAACATTGGCCGGTGTTGCCGGGCGCTCCTGCCGGCTTCAGCGCCTCCTCACTGCCGAATTGACGCTGCAGGAGAATGTGGGGGTGCCGGCCGGCAAATCGATGGACGGCAAACTGGCGGGGAAGCGCCCGCTGGGCGACGGCGCCGACGGTGGCGCTGCCAAGCTGCCGCGCAAGTCAGCCCTGCAGCCGCTGAGCGCAAACGTGCTTGGCGTGCAGCAGACGGCCGCGGGGCCCGCGCCGCCGCCCTCGTTTTCCGACAACACCAAGCCGGGCGCCATGGGCCCGCCGCCGCCGCGCGTTGCCACCTCCTCCCGCCCAGCCAGCGGCGCCGAGGCCAGCGGCGCCAGCCGTGAGCGCTCTGCCAGCGGGGCCGCCATGGTGCGGCGATGGCAGCTCACCGACTTTGACATTGGCAAGCCGCTGGGGCGGGGCAAGTTTGGGAACGTCTACCTGGCACGCGAGCGCAAGAGCAAGTTCATTGTGGCTCTCAAGGTGCGGGCAAGGGCTGCTTGCGTGTGGCGGATCTGCTGGCTGGCTGGGTGCTGCTGGTTTGCATGGGGTGGGACATGGCTGTCTGCCCGCGTCCTTGTTCAGCACCCGGCTGGCACGCGTGCGTGCGCCTGGGTGCGCCGCCGCCGCTCGCGCCAGCCGCACGTCCGCCGCCGCCTGCCGTGCCTCCTGTGCTCCCCTCCTGCCTGCTGCCGCCCCCACCCCTCGCCCAGCCCGCGCCTGCGCTCCCTCATACCACGCGCTCGTGCCTGCCACCGAAGCCTGCTGCACTGTCCACACCACACCCCACCCGCCTGCAGGTGCTGTTCAAGAACCAGCTGCAGCAGTCCAACGTGGAGCACCAGCTGCGGCGCGAGATCGAGATCCAGTCCCACCTGCGCCACCCCAACATCCTGCGCCTCTACGGCTACTTTTATGACCACACGCGCGTCTACCTGATCCTGGAGTATGCGGCGCGGGGGGAGCTGTACAAGGAGCTGCAGGGGGGGGGCGGGGAAGAAAGCGCGGCGGCGGGCAAGAAAGCGCGGCGGCGGGGCAGGCGCCGGATGGCTGGCACGGGCTGCGGGCGGCAGCAGCGGCAGCAGCTGCTGCCGCGGCAGCAGGGTTGGGGCGGGGTGCTGCGGGAGGCAGGCAGCCGCCCTGCTTGCCGCTGCGCGGTGCGTCTGCGTCTGCGTCCGCTGGGCCGGTGGCACCTTGCCCCAGCCCCTTCCCACCTCTCTTACGTGCCTGCCTGCCTCCTGCCTGCCTGCCTGCCTGCCTGCCGCAGCGCGCGGGCAGCTTTGACGAGCGGCGCACCGCCACCTACGTGGCCAGCCTGGCCAAGGCGCTGACCTACTGCCACGCCAAGCACGTCATCCACCGAGACATCAAGCCCGAGAACCTGCTGCTGGGGCTCAACGGCGACCTCAAGATCGCAGACTTTGGCTGGTGGGTGGCTATAGCCCGGTGGGGGGGCTGGCCTGGTGGGCTTTCTTTTCTAGGGAGGCTGGGAGGAGCAGGAGGCGGAGGGGTTGGGCTGGGTTTGCCTGGGGCAGGGGGGGTCCTGGGGTGAGTTGTGGAAGGCAGGCGTGTGGGAGGAGCAAGGGAAGGGCGCAGCGCAGGCGGGCGCGGATGCGCCTGCACCGCAGTGGGCAGCGCTGAGCAGTGGGCGCTGCGCCTCGTGCCTGAGCGTGCCCCCCCGCCGCCGCCGCCACTCCCGCCTGCCCGCAGGTCGGTGCACGCGCCCAACAGCCGGCGCAAGACGCTGTGCGGCACGCTGGACTACCTGCCCCCGGAGATGGTGGAGGGGAACTACCACGATGCTGCGGTGGATGTGTGGAGCCTGGTGGGTGGCTTGCCCCTGCCGCTGCCCTTGCCGCTGCCGGCAGACGCTGCTGCTGGCACACACTTCTGCTGGCAGGCCCGGCAGCGGCGGCGGTCGAGGCTGGGGGCCGGCTGGGGCCATCACGAGGCGGGGCTGATCTGCTTGGTGTGTTCAGTTGCAGTCCCGAGGCGGTGGTTTTCAGTCCACTCCCCTGCTCCCTCCCGTGTGCCTCAACCCCTGGCACGCCCTCTTGCCCCTCCCCTCCTCCACCCTGCCGCGTGCAGGGCGTGCTGTGCTACGAGTTCCTGTATGGCCAGCCGCCGTTTGAGGCCGCGGGGCACAGCGAGACCTACAAGCGCATCCTGCGCGTCGACCTCCGCTTCCCGCCCACCCCCGAGCGCAGCGACGGCGCCAAGGACTTGATCAAGCAGGTGACTGGTGTGTGTGCATGGGGGTGGGCTGGGTATGGTTGTGGTGGTGCAGTGGTGGGGGTGGGGCTGGTGGTGCGAGGTGGTGGCAGCGGGGGGTGCCCGCCCGCCTCCTTGCACCGCCCCCTGGGCGAGGCGCCGTGGCGTGGCGCGCCTGCTGGGCCACTCATGCTGCCCCCTGTCCTCACGGCTCTCCCTGGTCCCTGTGGCTCCTGACCTGCGCCACTGTCCTGCCCCCTGCAGCTGCTGGTGAAGGACCCCAAGGAGCGGCTGCCGCTGGGCCAGGTGCTGCAGCACCCCTGGATCCAAGCACACGCAGACCCCGCTGTGCTGGCGCGCGCCACGTAGCGCCGCCCGCGGCTCGGCGGCGGCATTGTCGCAGCCTGTGGGACGGCCCGCGGGCTGCTCCGGCTTCAGGACCTAGCTTTCACAACATCCATAGCACCAGCCAGGGCGCTGCCGCCGACCTGCGGCAGCAGGTCCGCAGGACTCTTTGGGCGGCAGGAGGAGGCCTGGCCGGCCCCGGCAGCGCAGCACAGAAATAGAACCCTCAAAGTGTGCAGCGCGGTAGCCAGGAAGCCTACTGTTGCTGTGTCTCTTGTATGTTCTGAGGTGCCGGCTCGCAGCTCCGCTCCTAGCCGGGCAGCTGGCGGGCCTGCTGGTAGGGCCTGGCTGGTGCCCATTGGTCGCGTCCCACCCCCAGCCACTCCGACCAATTTATCAACTCCTCTATTTACCAGTTTTTGCTCCCCTCCCCCTCTTCCATCGAGCCCCCATCCGACACTGTTTTCGCTGCCAGCAACAGGCCCCCCCCCCCCCCTTTTCCCCCCCCCCCCCCCCCCGCAAGGAAAAACCCCCGCCCACCCCCCCCTACCCCCCCCCCCCCCGGGGCCCCCCCCATTGTGCCAAGTGGTGCTGGCTGCCCCTGCCCTCCTGCTCTGCTGACCCCTGATAACATTCCTCTGTCCATATTGGCCCCGCCCATTTGCAAGCGGCTGCCCGGGCCCCTCAGGCACTCCTGTAATCACAGCAAACCACGTAGGCTGCAGCTGCTCAGTCAGTGCAACCCTCACAGTTTGCAACCCTGGGCCCTGCTCTGCTGGCTCCACGAGAAGACCAATTCCAAATCGGCAGGGTACTGTTTGTGGGGGGGGGTATCAAGGCCAGTATGCTCGGGCATTCTCCTTGCAGCGTGGGCGGTGGGCGGCAACCGTGGGCGGCGGCTGCAATGAGCACTGCCCAGAGTGCCTGCCCGAACACGGCGGCGCCTCATTTCCGCGTTTCGGCCCAACCGGACGCATATTGACGTCGCGTGGGGAGAAGCCAAGTACCCGTCCCGCATCTGCTGCTTCTGATGGGGTGCCCCTTCCTCTCCTTCACCAATGTAACAGCTGCCAGCACGACCAGCAGGCAGCCACCAGGCAAAACTCCAGAACGCCGTCGGGTGAGATTGCGAGCTCTGCTGCGCGGCAGCAACCAGCCCGCCTCCTCCAGCTGCTGCCTCCAGCCGCCTGCTGCCTCAGGCTGCGCTCCGTCGCCGGCTCGAGTGCGGGGCCGGGCTGGCTCACTCCAGGGTCTTGTTCCTGAAGTTGGCAAACTTGGTGGTGGTGCTGTACTTGTAGCCAACGCCCAGCTGGGTCAGGTAAGCCTCCAGCTCCTGCCGCAGCCGCTCCGGCTCCGCCTGCCAGCAGCGGGGGGCAGGCCGGCTGGCTGGCGGCGCAGCAAGCGGTGCTGGGCTAAGGCTGCGTGAGCCCCGCCGCCACCTTCGGGCCCCACTTCTGCACCTGCCGGCCACCCCTGCTATAGCCCCTGACGCCGCTTTGCCTGCTCCAGTCGAATCAGCCGTCGCCTCCCAAATGCTCCCCTCGCTGTTCCGCCCCTTCCCACCCCTCCCCTCCTTCCCCTCCCCTCCCACCCCTCCGCACCCTCCCCACCCACCGACTCGCACTCCAGCTCATACAGCCTGCCCCACTCATACTGGGTCTCATCCAGCTCCAGCAGGTGCCCCCCCCACTGCACCCAGGCAGGCAGGCGGGAGGCAGCAGGAGGCAGGAGATGACGACAAGCAAGGGGCAGGGCAGGAGGGGAGGAGGCTGGGACACTGGGGGCCTGGCGGGGGTGCGCCGGGTGGCCGTCCGCAGGAGGTGTGGCACTGGGGTGCAGGCCAGCCAGCCCACCGGAGCCAGCCAGCCAGCCAGCCAGGGCGGCAGCACAGGACCCCAGCCCACCTCGAACTCCTGCCGCGTGTTGTTGAAGCCGCCCAGGCACACCAGCTGCTGCACGCCTGTCGAGCTGCGAGGAGCGGAGCGGGGTGGAGCGGGGCAAAGGGAGTGAGGCAGGCAGGGGGGGAGCGAGGAGCGAGGCAGGCAGCATCACAGGCGAGGAAGGCGAGGAGGCTGGGGGTGGCAGAGCTGCGGGCCAGGCTTGGCAGCTGGGAACGGAGGATGAGAGGCAGGGCTGCAGCCAGAGTCCCCTGTCGCCCAGCCCATCACCCGGCATCTAGCCAGCCCCAGCTGCCCGCGCCTTTTCAGGCCTTCTAGCAGCGGCGTGCCCAGGTTGAGCAGGCGGTCTGGGTCTGTCAAGAAAGCGCGGGCCGCCGCCGGATCCACAGTTTCCTCCTCCTCCGGCGCCCGGCCGATGCCGTCCTTCAGCACCTGCTTGCCCTGCAGGCGGAACAGAAAGGCGAGGCAGGCGGGCATGGAGCGCCGCATGGAGCGGCATGGAGCAGCATGGAGCAGGGGCACGGCGGCCGCTCGGCAGCAAGGGGTGCAGCAGCGCTCCAGGCGTCGTGCGCGGCAAGGGAAGCACCCCCACATGCACATGCGCCGCCCCTGCGGCCAGAACTGCACCCCTCTGCCCGGCCCACCGCCCACCTTGACCGTAATGAGCGCCTTGGCATCTTTGTTGTAGAAGCGCATGCGCAGCACCACGCGCTGGCTGCTCAGCTCCTGGCTAGCGCCGTCGAAAAAGAAGTTTTCCTGCTGGTGGGTGGCCCTGTGGGCGGGCTGCAGCGCCGCCGCCAGCGCGGCGTGCGCCTCGGGCCCCGCCAGCCGCAGCTTCACCTCCACCTCCATCACTGCTGCAGGCCGATGCGCTGCGCTGCGGTCGGCTTCTTGGCGTGCGCCTGCAGGCGACGGGCAGGCGGTGGCGGGTGCTCAGCAGGGAGCGACAGCCCGGCGAGCTGCGGGGGCCACAGGGGGTCGCCCTGCAGCCGAGTCATTGCATCCGATCGCCCAGCTGCGCCGGCAGAGGAGGCACATGCTTGCAGACACTCAAACGGACGACAGGCGGCCATGAAAGCGGCGGCGGCGCACCGTGAACAGCGGCGACAGCGGCGTCTTTCCGGCCTGCTGCGCGGCTGCGTGTAGCTCCGCCTGCCGCCGCTCGTCCTTGACCACCTCGTACTGCAGGGAACGGAGCAAAACAAGACAAGTGCGGCGATCAGAAGGCGACAGCAGAGTGTCCCAGCAGGGTGTCCCAGCAGGCTGTCTGCCATTCGGTAACACCCAGAAACAACCCACCACACCTCCTCTTTGTCCTCCGACTTGAGCTCGATTTTGGTGGGACGCCGCTGCAGCATGAGCAACCCGCTGGAGGGCTCGGGACAGTCGCCCAGTAAGCATTCGCCGATCGAGAAGTGCGTGGCCTCTGGGAGCTAGGTCCATTTCGCCACCAGCCAGGTGGCGCAGCATGCCGCCCGCCGCCACCGTCAGTTCGCGTGCCAGTCGCAGTGTAAGCTCCGCCTTGTGCGGTGTAAATTTGTGTTGCAATGGTGTCGGGTACAGCAGACCTAATAGTTTTGATTCCAGAAGAAAGAAAGAGCAAGGAAAGCAAGCCGCACGGGCGTGCCGGCAGGCCGTAGCGAGCCGCCCTGAAAACTGGGCGAGGGCTGGGCATCGCCGCTGCTGCCGCCGCCGCAGCGTCGTGCAGCAATAAGGCGGGTGCCCCCAACACGCAGTTACTGGGCGGGGGTGTACAGGCCGGCCGCCACCAGCACGTTGCGGCGGGCGGCCGCCAGGCGGGCCTTGCGCCGCGCCGCGGTGTTGGAGTGCAGGCAGCCGGTCTTTACCGCCTTGTCAATCACTGCAGGGGCACGGGCCGGCGGCGGGCCGCGGGTGAGAGCACGGCAAACGGCAGCAGGCAGCAGGCAGGAGCCGGCAGCACAGCCAGCTGCGTGCGGCAGCGTGACCGCCAACAGCGCCCTGCTGATACGCACGGATCCGCCGACGCCACCGCAAAAACCAACAGCAGAATGAGCGCACCCTGGTAGGCCTCGTTGATCAGCGTCTGCACGGGCGCCAGGTCAGCCTCCGCCGCGGGCGGGGCAGCCTTGTAGCCATCCAGAGCCACAAACACCTGCAGGGGTGCCAGGCGGGGCATGCGGCGGGTGCGTGTTGGCAAAACGGACGGAGCGCATGCGAGGGCGGCGGCGCCGCTGCCAGCCTGCCATGCAGCGCGGCGCCGGGGCCAGAAAACGATGCGCCCAAGTGGGCTCTGGCGCCCGTCGCCATGCCGTTGCCGCCCGCCGCGCTGCCGCTGCCCCCGGCGCCGCTGCCTGCTGCCCAGGCGCGCTGCCGCGCCAGCCGTACAGCGCTGCCTTCAGCGCCCGCCTCGCCAGCGCCAGAGACAGCACCTCGCCAGCCGCCGTCGCCGATCTGCCCGTGAGCTGCGCCCGCCAGCCTCGGCTGTACCCCACCTGCACCCCTACGCCCCAGCCCAGTGCCAGCCACCACGCACCTTCTTCATGCGGGTGGCGATCTCGCTCTTGCGGCTCTTGTTGTTCATCCGCGCCTTCTCCGAGGTGCGCTGCCGCTTGAGGGAGTTCTGCTTGGCCTCCACCACAAACGCCGCCGCCGCCACGGCACGCTGCGGCCGGGCTGCACCCGGAGGATGAAGAGGGAGCAGGGGCCAGGAGAGGTGAGCCAGCCAGCCAGCCGGGGCGAGAAAGGCGGCTTGCGCCTGCAGCTCGCAAGGGGCGCCGGCGGCCCGCCCCGACCGACGCCCCACACCGCCGCGCGGCGCACCGCCACATGCATTCGCTGCTTCTGGGTGCCTTGGCCGAGTTGCGGGCTGGAGGAGCGGCAATGCGCAAGTCGCCCGGTAGCGGTGCCCGCCCCTCACTCACCAGCCACCAGCCGCTGGCCGCCGACCGAAGACTTGAAGGACATCGTCCTGCTGCTGCTGCCCGCCAGGCTCATGCTAGCAAAGGCCGTGCTCAGCGCTGCCATGGTGAAGTGCCCGCGGCAGCAGCAAAGTCCAATGCGGCTTAATGAAAAGCGACCGCAAGCTCCAGCGATAGGGCCTAGGCGGCGGGCGGGCGCTTGAAGGGCTGCTGGTGGCCATGCTGACGGGGACGTCCCGGTCGTCCCCGGGCGCAGACGAGCGGCGGGCGCAAGACCCACACCAGGGCTCAGAGGGCAGGCAAATCAGGCATACATTTGCCAGTTTCCCCCCCCCCCCCCCAGACGACTGCAAAGCAGCCAGATGCTGGGTGCCGCTCTCCAACTGCTGTGTCAACGTGACGGGTGGTGCCCGCTGGCGTGGTCACCACAGGAGCCGGGCGCGGGATGGAAATGCGAGCGGCAAGCCCAGAAATCGCCATGCGTGTGCCTCTGTACAGTATATGCATGCTTCTTCTCCACATATCATAATCATCACTCAGAAATGGCGAGTGCAGGCAGGCCCGCTCAGCGAGGTCCCGTAGCCCCTGGCGGTGGGGGCCGTCTATGAGCCTGGTGACTCCCCTGAATACCCTTGCAAGAATCCACCCAATCAGACATGTTTCTCTGCTGCTCAGGCGGAGGTTCGCAGGCGTTGAGCGTCAATATTTTTGTAAAGTTCCTGCCCCTTTCCTCGACCCTCCTCGCCTCATGCGCCGCACGCCCGCCTGACTGAATTCAGGCTTCCCCTTCAGCCCGATCCCTCCCTGTATCGCGCTTTGGGCGTGTGTGCCTGCCCCTCGTGCGCCCTGCTTCAGCTCCAATAAACGTCTCCAGGTGGATGGGAGGCGTTGGCGGCGGCGTGGGGGTGCCCTGCTGTGATGGGTGACACTCCAAAGCGCAGCGAGCCCCTTGAGAACGAAGCTCATAGCCCCCTCTCACTGGAGTTCTGGCCAGACGCCGCGCCGCTCAACCTGGACGCCATGAACAATTCCCTGGACTGGCTGGGCGACCTGGGGCACGATCAAGGCGGGCAGGGTGGCGCGCCGCCCGCCCTGCCACCAGGGGACCCCCTGGGCGGCGGCGCCGCCGACACGCTCCCACACGGCGGCGGCGGCAGCAGCAGCCAGCTGCAGCACCAGCAGCTGCTGCACTCGCAGCTGCAGTCGCTGCACCCCATGCTGGCCATGGGGCCCGCGCCAGGCGGCGACCCGGTGAGCGCCCGCGCCAGCAGCACCCACCTGCCGTGTGACGCGCACACTAGCGGCTGTGCATTGTTGCGTGCGCCTGCTGGCTGGCGGCGCCGCGCTGTGTGCACGCTGCGCAGCCCCAATGCATGCACCGGCCCTGCATGCATGCGCCGGCTCGCACCAAGGCAACTGCAATGCAGCCTACCGTTGCATGCGCGCTTGGGCCTCCTCCTGACCCCCTGCCGCCCGCCCCCGCCCCTCTGGACCCTACCACAGCTGATCTGCGGCGGCAGCAACGGCGCCAGCGGCGGCGACATCTACGGCGGCAGCGGAGACCTGTCGGGAACCCTGCACCTGCACCTCCACCCGCCCATGCAGCCGGGCGGCCTGCCCGGCGGCGGCGACCCCGCCCTCGCCCACCTACCGCCACTGGGCCCTACGGGGGTGGCGGCGCCGGGCGGGCCGCTGCACGCCGCGGGCCTGGCCTTTGCCCATGACCTGGTGGGGGGGCACCACCAGCACCTGTACCAGCAGCCCCCCATGATGCACCACCAGCAGCAGGCCTTCCTGTCGCCGTACCCAGGCGAGCGCTCCAGGCCGGCCGGCCGCGCCCCCACCCGCCCGCGCCGCCCTGCCGCGGCACGGGGCGTCACGTGCGGCACGGCCCGCGCAGCCTGCTTGCCCCTCTGCTCGCCACACACAGCCAAGCATGGCCATTGCCAGGCTCACCTCGCTCGCCGCCCGTCCGCAAAAGCGCCGCCCTGCCCCGCCTCCTCCTCGCCTCCTCCTTCCCTCACGCCTCGTGCCGCCTCCCCTCGCGCCGCCGCCCGCCGCCCGCAGCACCCAGCCTATCTGCCGCTCAGTCCCAGAAGTCGCGGCTGCGCTGGACGCCAGACCTGCACGGCCGCTTTGTGGGCGCGGTGAATGAGCTAGGGGGGCCGGACAGGGCGACACCCAAGGGCATCCTGAAGCTGATGGGTGTGGAAGGTGAGGCGCGGGGGTGCAGCTGCGCGCAGGCGCCGTGGAGCGGCGGCAGCGCCGCGCCGCTGCTGCTCCTGGCTGGAGCCGGGGCCGTGCCTCGGGCGCCCCGCCCGCTTTCCGGCCGTGGCCCCGCCTTGCCGTTGTGCCTGCCAGCATGCCTGGCCGGTCCGTCGCCGTCCTCCCGTCTCCCCGCCCTGCCCGCGTGCTGCCAGCCTGTGCCCTGTCCCCTCTTCACTCTCCTTAACAGCCTGCCTGCCTGCCCGCCTGTCGGCGCACCTGCCTGCCTGCCGTACTGCCAGCCTGTCCCCTGTGCCAGCACTCGCCCCAAGCCTGCCTGCCCACTCTCCCGCTCCCTGCAGGCCTCACCATCTACCACATAAAGAGCCACCTGCAGAAGTACCGCCTCAACATCAAGCTGCCCGGGGACCAGCAGGAGGCCACCGAGGGGGAGCGCGCGCGGCGCGGCCGCCGCCGCGCGTCGCGCAGCAAAAGTGAGCGGGCGCTGGGCAGGGCTGGGGAGGGCTGGGCAGGCTGCGCATCCAGGCAGCAGCAGGCGGCCACCGCTGGGTGCGCCTGCCTCGCGGCGCACCGCCGCCGCTGGCGGGAGTCGGCGGGAGCGGCGAGGGCGGGGCCACCCCTGCCGGCTGCGCGGCATCTCAGCGGCGGCGCCGTGCATCCCCTCCGCGCCCCTGCAGGCGAGTCGCCAGCGGACGAGGACGAGGAGGAGGAGGGAGAGGAGGAGGAGGGTGGTAGTGAGCCCGCCCGCCCAGCACGCTCAAGTGTGTGGGCAGCACCCTGCTGCGGGCCTTGGCACAGGCTCCCGCCTCCCGCGTTGCCTGGCTGTGCCAGGCCGGCTGCCTGCTGGCCCGCTGCGCCGCCCCCTGCAGCGCTGCTGCCAGCCAGCCGGCCAGCCGGCTGTGGCGGGCAGCGTGCCGGCGCTGCTCCGGCGGTGGTCGTCACTGTCGCCGCCACCAAGCGGTGGTTGTCGCCGCCAACAAGCAGCGGTTGTTGACCGCCGGCCCGCGCACTCCCCTCTCCCCGCTCCCCGCAGGCCGCCGCGAGAGCCGCGAGCAGGCGCCCGCCGACAGCGGCGGCGGCGGCGGCGGCGCGGTGTCGGGCGGCAGCGGCGGCAGCTCTCGGCGGCAGCAGCTGGAGGATGCGCTCCTGCTGCAGATGGAGATGCAGAAGAAGCTGCACGAGCAGTTGGAGGTGGGCGGTACTGCCCTGGGCGGTACCTGTACTGCTCCCCGCTGCTGCCGCTGCTGCCTGCCCAGCTTGCAGCCGCCTGCCAGCATGCGCTGTGCCATACCCGCAAGCATGCTGAGCCTGGCCCGGCGACCCGCTGCACCACACACGCATACATTACACACGCCTGCCGCCACACCCGCATAGACCACTCACACACGCTCCCCCCCGCGCGCCGCCCGCCCGCAGGCGCAGCGCCAGCTGCAGCTGTCCCTGGAGGCTCACAGCCGCTACATCACCAGCCTGCTGGAGCAGTCTGACTTGCGGGGCAGCCTGCCAGCTCACCTGGTGACCGGCAGCAGCAGCGGCGCGCAGGCGGCGCTGCAGCAGCTGCAGCGAGAGGGCGGAGCGGCGGCGGCGCCCGCGGCGGCGCCAGCCGCACTGGCGTCGGCGGGCTCGGGCGCGCCGGTGGCGGCCTTTAGCGCGGCCGCTGCCGCGCAGGCGCCGTCCCCCGCGTTGCCTAGATCCGAGCAGCAGCAGCAGCAGCAGCAGCAGCAGCAGGGTGGGGCAGCGGCGCGGCTGGGCAAAGGCGGCGGCGACGCGACGGCGGCGCCCACCGCCGGCACCGCCGGCACCGGCAGCCTAACGGCCTTTGGCGCCACCGCCACCACGCTTGCTTCGGTGTCGCCGCTGGCACCGCGCGGCGGCGTGCAGCCGCCCTCCCCTGGATCTGCGCTGCTCGATTTCGAGATGGCAGAGGCCGCCGCCGCGTGGGACGCCGCTGCGGCCGGCGTCGGCGGGCCGCTGCCCAAGCTGCAGCTGGATCCGTCCGCGGCGGCGGCGGCGGCGGCGCAGGAGGCGGCGCCGGCTGTGCTGGCGCCAGCTGGCGAGCCGGGCGGCGCGGAGCCCAAGCGCCAGCGCACCACTTGATAGGTTTAGGGGTTTTAGATGGCCTGGCAGTCCTGCCTCATGTCGCGCTCCTTGCCAGCCGCATGAGCCTCCTCGTCCAGGCGCCGGGCCGCTGCTGTGCGGCAGTTGATAGTTGCAGCCGGGCGCGCTGGAGCATGCATGGCGCCTCGCCGCTGCCGCCAGTGGCATCCGGTGGCACGGTGTGGCGGGCCCCATGCCCGCCCCGCTCGCCCTGCCCCTCTCTTGTCTCCCTCATCCTTGCTTTGCTACCTGCTCATCAATCAGGCGCTCGTCCCAGCTTCGTCGCCCGCCCCTGCTGCTGGGCCTGCAAAGCAGCAGCACAGCCCCACATACGAGCTGCGCTGCCGGGCTTTGGCCGCCCTCCCAAGCTCGCCCTTTTCCACCACCTACCACTGTCTGCCGGCACCGGGTTCCTGTCCTCTCTCCCCCTCATTCTTTCTTGTGGCGCTCGTCGCCCTGACACATGCTGAATTAGATCCCCTTTTGTACTGTGCGGTCTGCAACCTCTCCCCAACCTGACTTCCCCATCACACCCGTGCTGAATTCATGTGAACAGCTGGCCATCGCCGCCCCGCCCGCCCCGCCTCGCTGGCTTTGGGCCTCCTCGCTCCGCTCTGCCGCTGGGCTCTCCGCTTTTTGATGCTACTGCGGCCCATTTTCATGCGCCCCCAGTTTTCTTGCTCTTGCGCTGCGACTCGTTTGTAAAGACAGCCGACGCTGTCGACAATGGTACTGAAAGTGCGAGACGGACGGTGGGCAAGCGGCTGACGTGGCATCTGCCCAGCCATCTTCCCCCTCAAGCTAGTGCATACGCTCCGCCTGTTGCCTACTACTCTCGGATGTGCTTGCGGACTTCACCGCAGAGAGCGGGCTACCTGCAGATGGCTGGAACCGCTGCGGTGCGGCGGCGGCGGCGGGCATCGACTGACGTGTCTTCAGCTCGATGGGGAGCCTGGTTCAGCTCATTCCGTTTGGACACTGGCCAACCAGCTACAGGCGCGTTGCTGCAGGTCCCAGTTCAGACATGTGGATCCTCAGCGGGTTGTTCGGCCAGCGCGCCGGGGGTCGGATGCACACAGAACCGTTGCTGCAAGCCGTAGCGGACCTGCCACCAAGCTTGCGGCACAGAATTGCGGCCACGGCGGTGAGACCCTGAAAGATGTTTTCACCGGAAGCCTGTGCTCTGGCCACCCTCCTGTCTGGATGACGGGCAGTTCCTGTATGATCGGTAGGGTGCAGCACGAAGGAGCCCGCAGGACACTTGACCGGGCCCGCCACTCCGCCGCCACCTGGTTTGCAGGAGGCTCACCGCTTGCTGGCGCCCTATTGCCAACAGCCCACCGATTGCCGCCTCCTCGCCCAGGCGCACTGCCAAGTGTCGCTGCTGGGCCGGGTGCAGAAGGCTGTGGCTGACCATGCTCCCTACCAAGCGCGGCTCGACGTCGGCCGCATGCTGGCCCTTGGCCGGCTGGAGGCATGCCTGGAGTGGCTGCTGTTGCGCCGCAACATTGCGGGGTTGCATGTGTGCGGCATGCAGCATCGGGGCAGGGAGGTCACGCTGAATCTGCGGCAGGCCGAGCTGCTGGGGCGCCTTCTCGCAGCGCATGGGCGCTGTGCCAGCCAGCCCATCACTCGGTTGGGCATTCATACCTCTAGGCTGGGCCAGCAGCTTGATGCGGGTAAGCCCTTGCTGCTGTATCTTGAGTGGCAGTGGCGCCACATGCAGGGGTGAGAATGGGTTGCAGCTTGCTTATGTGTCGACCTGCCAGGCATGCTTGGATGCGCCGCGGCCCAACAGCCAGCCTCCACCTCCGCCACACCCGCAGGCATCCTGGCCCCCTTCCACCACCTCAGCTTTCTGAAGCTGTACTGGTTTGACAGCGGTGACCTGGCGGGGGCACCCTCTAGCCTGCGCCAAGTGCACATGGTGCTTCCCGGCTCCTCCTTCATTCATGCACAGGTCACACTGGCTATGCTCCGGTTCGAACGCCTCCTGGTAGATGCGGCGGCACAGGGAGGCGCTCCCCCACAGCAGCTGGAGCTACCAGCAGCAGCCGAGGCAGAGCCGGCACCAGAGCCAGCAGCAGTCTTGCCAGAGGCAGAGGCGGCACCAGAGCCAGCTGCAGTCTTGCCGGAGGCAGGAGAAGGGGCGCAGCAGCCGGCTGCAGCCGAGGAGGAGGAGGCGCCGCCACAGCCAGCCGCGGCTGCGGAAGAGGCAGGAGAGGCGGCGCACGTACCTGGTGCGGCAGCTTTGCAGGCAGAGCAGGCACCAGGCGGTGCGGGGGCTGTCGCAGCTGCCGCTGCTGCACAGCCGGTTGACTGGGCTGCCATGGGGGCGGCCACCGCTGCGGCTGCTGCGGCGTTGCCGGATGTGGGGCAAGCTGTGCAGCAGTTTGAGCTGCTAACGCAGCAGATGGAGGCTGCTGTGACGGCCCAAGGCATGCTCACTCCCATCATCAGGGTGAGTGAGCCAGGCCTAGATGTCGCAGGGATTCATATTGCATGCGTCCTCTTATCAGCCAGGTTTGGCGCGGCATGTATTTGGTGGGAGCCCCAGGCTCGCATGCTTTGCGCAGGAGGATGGGTGAGGCAGCATGCCGCCACCTGAGATGGCATCGGCTTGTTACCGTGGTGCACTGCAGGCGCCGCCAGTCCGCCTGGATTCGCTCATTATTGACGGCGGTGGCCTGCATCTGGCGGCGGATGCAGTGCAGCTGTTTGCGACTGCCAGGACAGTGCGCCTGGCAGCGCTGCGGCTGCAGCTGACGGCCCCAGATCCACTGTTGGGCGCTCCAAGCCAACGCCAGTGGGACGTGCAGGCGCTGCTGCTGCGGCCAGACCTGCGCCATGCTGCGGCGCTGCTTGCCGCATGTTACAGAGGAGGCGCAGCCAGCGCGCTCATAGCTGCACAGCACTACGAGCTGATGCTGGCAGCCCCTGCTGGTGGCAACGAGCCTCCGCAGCAGCCTCTGCTGCTTGCAGCGGCAGCAGGCGCGGAGGATGCGGATGGCATGCCAGGGGTGGTGCCGCCGCTGATGGCTGAGCTGTCATCCAGTCAGCTTGCGGCCCTCCTGCGGCACCGTGCGGTGCGGCAGCAGGGCGTCAGTCTGCACCGTCTGGAGGCCATCGCCGATGGAGTGTACCCGCTGCTTTTCGAAAGGGGCCGAGGCGCCTATGCGCGCCGGCAGCTGCTTAAGGCTACTGCATGGTCTTGGGTGTTGTCGGGTTGTGTTAGTTTAGGGATCTCTGTTGTTGAACTACTGCTGTTTGGTGAGGGCCGCAACAGCATGACGATGAAATCGGGCGTCATCACTGTCGGCGCCTCTACCATGCACCTGATAAATCAGGTGATCAATCTCGTTTTTTTTCCTACACCAGTCATGTGACGCACACGATGTATGTACATATTCTGTTAAGTTCGGGAGGGAGGGAGGGAGGGAGAGAGAGAGAGAGAGAGAGAGAGAGAGAGCAGCCATTGCAGTGCAATGCCGGGCTGCCGCTTGCAACTGCAGCTGCGGTTGGGCAGCGCTCGCTGGTGGCGGCTCGAGGGCGCCGGGATGTGCCACTGACGCACCAGGAGCATCATGCTTCTGCAGTACTGGCGGTGAATTATCGTTCTCATTCTGTCGACATCGATGGCGGGGAGGTCATTGGACAGGTGGGAAGGCCAGGAGGCATGGCGGCTGATGGGCGCCGGCCACCGGCAGTCGCAAACCTTCTTGGCTTTACTCGGTGATTGACTGCCTGCAAGGAGACCTTTGCACATCAATGCGAATATTCTATGCCGGCATTCGACGGCGGCGCTCGAGCTCGGCAGGCAGGCGCTGCACGAAGCGCTCCCGCCTGTCCCGTCACCTGCAAAGATCAGGCAGGTACTCACTCACCTGAGGGTGAAGGTTGCCAGGGGCATGGCATGAAGCAGGCTGCTAGCAGAGGGATCAGTCCACTCGTGCAAGGCAGTACTGCAAGGCGCGCGCCACGGCGTGGTGCACGTGGCCTGACGTGGCGGCGATGGTCTCAGGCAGGCTTCGATTTGCCGGCGCACAACATACTGGCCTCTGCCCTGAACAGCAGCAAAAGGCAGCTGCAGGCGGAGATGTGAATCCTCGGCAGGTTGTTCGGCCAGAGCGTCGGGGGTCGGATGAACACAGAACGGTTGCTGCAGGCCGTAGCGGACCTGCCACCAACCGCACGCGACAGGATTGCGGCCGCTGCGGTGAGGCCCTATCCGTACTAGGGTGGCTACGTGTGTTGGGCTGCAGTCTCGGTCACTGACACTGCCTGCATGATCAGTACACTGCTGCGTGGAGGAGCCCGCAGGGCACTTGACTGCCATGGCGGCCGCGCCGCCCCCGCCTGATTTGCAGGAGGCTCACCGCTTGCTGGCGCCCTACTGCCAACAGCCCACCGATTGCCGTGTCCTCGCCCAGGCGCACTGCCAAGTGTCGCTGCTTGGCCCCGTGCAAAAGGCTGTGGCTGACCATGCTCCGTACCAAGCGCGGCATTGAGACGTCCAGGCTGGGCCAGCAGCTTGATGCGGGTAAGCCCTTGCTGCTGTATCTT
This sequence comes from Chlorella variabilis, assembly GCF_000147415.1. Taxonomy (NCBI): domain Eukaryota; kingdom Viridiplantae; phylum Chlorophyta; class Trebouxiophyceae; order Chlorellales; family Chlorellaceae; genus Chlorella; species Chlorella variabilis. The sequence continues at coordinate 237,500 of NW_005435084.1, read as the reverse complement.
GAGTGGCAGCGGCGCCACATGCAGGGGTGAGAATGGGTTGCAGCTTGCTTATGTGTCGACCTGCCAGGCATGCTTGGATGCGCCGCGGCCCAACAGCCAGCCTCCACCTCCGCCACACCCGCAGGCATCCTGGCCCCCTTCCACCGCCTCAGCTATCTGAAGCTGTACTGGTTTGGCAGCGGTGACCTGGCGGGGGCACCCTCTAGCCTGCGCCAAGTGCACATGGTGCTTCCCGGCTCCTCCTTGGTCCAAATTCACATCAACAATGCTGTGGCAAAGTACAATCGCGCCGTGGTGCAGGTACCAGCATTACCAGCACGGCAGGGGGCTGCTCACCCGTCACTAGTGCCAGTACTGGCATGGCTGGCAGCAATCCAGGGAATTAGTGTGACACTGGCAGCAGCTGCCGAGCAAGCAGCAGCCACGTCGGCGGCAGGAGAGGCGGCGCAGGCAGCTGGCGTGGAAGCTGTGCAAGCAGAGCAGGCACCAGGCGCTGCGGAGGCTCTCGAAGGCTTTGGTATTGCTGCTGCTGCCATGCATCAGATCAACTGGGCTGTCGTGGCAGCGTCCACCACTGCTGCTGCCACAGCGCTGCAGAATAGAGAGCAAGCAATTCAGATGTTTGAGATACTGAAGCAGCTCATGCAGATTGCTGTGGCGGTCCAAGGCCTCCTCACTCCCATCACCAGAGTTAGAGTTTGGCTGGGAGGGTGCAGGATGCATGCGTGCATCGTGCTCATTCACCCAGTGCCGGTGCCGGCTGTGATCAACAGGACCGCAGGTCCATGCACTGCTGCGACAGGGTTGGAGAGCGCAGCTGACGCCAGGTTTTCGTGTGCTGCGTGCACCGCAGGCGCCGCCCTTTCTGCTGGACTCGCTCAGCATTGATGGCAGAGGCCTTCACGTGGCGACAAATGCAGCACAGCTGTTTGCGGCTGCCACGAGGTTGGAGCTTGGCGCGGGGCATCTGCGCCTGGCGGCCCCGGATCCGCTGCTGGGCCGCTGCCAACTGCGCCAGCGGGCAGCCCTGCTTGAGCGGCCTGAGCTTCGCTGCGTGGCAGCCTTGCTTGCCGTCTACATGACAGTGGACCCAGCCAGCGCAGAGTTCAATGTACTGCAGTATGAGCTGCAGCTGGCCAGCCCTGTGGGTGCTGCTGCGGAGGCGGCAGTGCCGCTGATGGTCGAGCTGGCATCCGATCAGCTTGGCAGCCTTTTGCCACACGACGCTGTGCAACGTCCCAGCGTTGCAGCGTGCCTGAAGGATCCCGACGCGCAGGGAAATCGGCAGGTGGTTCTGGCGAGGGGCCCCGCCCAGGCGACGGACTTCTCGGGCATTGCCTGCATCACTATTGTGGGTCTCTTGTTTCTAAATCAGGTTGCCGGTTCTATTCTTGCCAGTCTTCACAGGGGCCGTGCACAGAGGGCAGCATCATGACGCATGGTCCCAACTTATCCCAGCTTGGCGACGCGTTGTGCACAACCCTACCCCCAATGACTTGCCTGTCTTTTTATGTTTTTGGCATGTCTTCATTGTTTTGCCAGCAAGTGTTATACGTGCTTTTATAAGAGGACAGACTGATGGCAGTGCCATGTGGCCAGAACAGGGAGTAAGCAGGCAAAAACGCAGGCGGCAGTACAAGAGAGGGGGGGAAGGCGTATGCCGGCGGAAGGAGATGCTGCAAGTTGCCGTGCCGGCAGGAAAACTGAACTAGTGCCGCCGCCGCTGCTACGCGGGCGCGTGGGGGTTCCAGAGCTGCCTAGTGGTGCCAAGAGGCCCTCCTGCCGCCGCCGCTTGAACACCAGCGCCCAGGGCGTCAGTTGAGGGACACAGGGATGGGCTTGTCCACGGGCTTGATGCCAGCTGCCGCCATGGCTGTGTCGATGTAGGGGCCAAAGTGCTCCATGTCTACATACGTGTTCTGCAAGGGGGTGGGTGGATGGGGACAAG
>NW_005435084.1:234802-235423 GCF_000147415.1 Chlorella variabilis | reverse complement strand
TGTGGGGGGGGGGCCCAGGCAGCGGAGGGCTGGTGGCGCAGGGCAGGCAGCAGCACGGCACGGCTCCGCGACGGCGGCGGGCCGGAGCAGCAGGTTGCGTGCGCGGGTGGGGAGGCGAGCAGGCACGGGAGGCGCGGGCGCAGGGGCCGCAGCGGCCACACCACCCCTCCGCCCACACACCTGATAGATCCAGGGGTTGCCCGGCCAGCCGTCCTCGGGGTGGGGCCCGTTCGGGTCCGGGTGAAGCACATACTCCATCCTGCAAAGGAGGAGGGGTAGAGGGGAGGAGGGAGGGGAGGAGGCACGGCGTGAGGCCGGGCGCCCACATGTCCTGTCGGGCATCACACACGGGTTCCAAGCGGGGCGCCGAGGCACGGATGAAGTGGCTGAGGCCCCGCCGCCTGCACGCCTCGACGCCAAGCGAGGGCATCGGGGGCGGCCCCGCGCCGTGCCCAGGACCCCCAGCCAGCCCCGGCCCTCCGCCCCGGCCCTCACCCAGCCCTCAGCCCCAGCCCTCCACTTCAGCCCTCCCAGCCGCAGCCCTGCACCCTGCGCCCTCACTTGACGCGCTTGTTGAAGTCGATGCGGCGGAAGAAGGCGTAGTCCCAGCGCTGAGACACC
>NW_005435084.1:233992-234644 GCF_000147415.1 Chlorella variabilis | reverse complement strand
GGGACAGGGAGGCAGGCGGCGGCGCTCAGCAGCCAGCCGGCCGGCCCCACCCGTCCCCCCAACACCCCTCAGCCTTGCACCCCACCCCCGCCTCGCAGGCGGCCGCCCGCCGCGTGACGCGGCGGCAGGCACTGCAGGCAGCGGCAGGCAGGCGGCGGCGGCAGCTGCAGTACCCCCACCAGCCCCCCACCCCCCACCCCACCCCACCCCAGCCCCCACCTCGAAGGTGGTCACCCGGAGCGTGACGTTGTACTTGGCCAGTATGTAGCGCAGGATGTCGTGCTCGTTCAGCACGCCGCGGGAGAAGAAGTTGCGGGACATGTAGGCGACCACGGGGCGCGGAGACTCCAGCACAAACTCGTCAGACTGGGGGGGAGGAGGGGTGAGTGAGTGAGTGTGAGGGCTGGTGGGGGTGTGAGTGAGAACAAGGGCGGGTGGGAGGGTGAGGGCGAGGTGGCGCGGCGTGGGTTGGCCGTGGAGCGGCGGCGGCGAGCGGTGATGGTGAGCGGGTGAGAGCGAGCGCAGCAGGCCGTGGCGGCCCCAAACACGCTCTCCCCTGCGCGCCGCCTGCCCCTAGCAACCCTGCTGCCTGCCCCTAGCAACCCTCCTGCCTGCCAGCAACCCCTCGCAGCCTGCCCCCACACCACACCAC
>NW_005435084.1:226736-231804 GCF_000147415.1 Chlorella variabilis | reverse complement strand
GCGGCGGTGCGTGCGGTACGGGGCCGGGGGCGCCGGGGGCGGCAGGCAGGCAGGCAGCCGGAGAGTCTGGTGATGCAGCGGCACGCAGCTTGCATGCACAGAGCGCAAGCAGGCGGCGGGCTGGCACCCCTGAGGCAGCCCTGAAGGGCACCCCTGAGGCAGCAGCCCGGGCAGGCAAGCCCCACCGCGGGTCGGCTGCGCACCGGGGGGCATGAAGAAGTAGAGGGTCTTGCGGGTGAGGCGCACGTTGGCAAACTTGTAATAGTACTTGGCCAGCTGGCCCGAGCCGTTGCGCACGGCATAGATTGTGCAGGAGGAGTAGACGCGGCCGCCGGCGTCGGCCCCGGTGCCGCCCACCTGCGTGCCGCCGCCCACCGTGGCCACGTGCTCTAGCTGCTGCTGCTGCTGCTGCTGCTTGCCGCTGTCGGCGGACTTGCCGGATCCGTCCAGCTCCCACTCTGCCGCGCTGCCCTCATCGAACACGTCGACAGGCTGCTGCAGCGCGGCGTCGCCGTCCACGGCGCCCAGCGTCTTGGTGTCGCGGCCCAGCGGGCGCAGCTCTGCAGGCAGGAAGGCTGGGGAGCGCGGGGAGGGGGAGTGAACGTCACGGGTGTGCGGGGTGCGGGGCAGGCGCCCAGCGCCAGCAAATGCCGGGGTGCCGACGCCGGCGGCCTGCCCCGGGTGTGCAGCCAGGGACAGCCGCAGCAGCTCCTGTGGCCCGAATTGAATGAATCGGTCGGCCCCGTGCCGTGCACAGGATGCTGCTGGGCAGCGCTGTTGCCTGGCGCGTCGCCGCCGCGCCCAACCACCGCACCTGCCGGCAGCCGCGCCGCCGCCGAGCCCCGGCCGCCGCTAGGGTACGAGTAGATGACCCATACTACCAGCATCGGCCAGAAAGCATACGCGGCATACTGAAAAGCCTTGCGCTGCCACGGCTTCTGCTGCAGGGGGGGTGCCTGCATGCGGCGCGGCAGCGGCGGCGGCGGCGGCAGGGGGTTGTTAGCCGCCGGCTCTGGCAAGCCACGCAGAGGGCTGGCCCCGCCGCCGCACCTTGGGCCGCATCGGCCGTCTAATGGAGGGTAATCTGCGCGACGCCAGTGCTGCTCATGCCCGCAGCAGGTGCAGCTGGGGGTGGTTGCGAAGCAGCCCCTCTCCCTATCCCACGGCTGGCTGGCTTGAATTGCGGGGTTTTCCAGTCGCCCGGGCCGCGTGGCTGCTGTCACAAACGCCTCTGCAGGCCGCCTGTCAGATGGGGCTGACGATCTTGCAAGACACGGCGGGCAAGCAGATGCCCAGTGAATTGCATATGTTTGAGGGTGTGTCACTGGCTTCAAGGACGGCGCTTGTTAACGCGCTGAGGTGGTGGGCCAACATGCTGAGGGCCAAACGCAGCAGGGCAGGTCAAATTTGAGTCCCACAGAGCACCGGAGCGGCCCCAGGCAATCTGAGAGTAGACGTGGAGCATGCCGGATTGCTCAGTGAGGGGAAGGCGCCTGGTGGGCGGGCGCCGACGTCGGCGCCCTGGCACCCCTGGCAAAATACACGAGCTGTGGCATTCAGCGAAGAGGCACAGGGCCTGGCTCCCTGGGCAAATCAGCATAGCCTCGAAAATGCATGCCCAAGAGGAGCAGCAGCAGTATGCACTGCCATCAATGGCGAGCGCCGATCTGGTGCCGCCGCCAACCCGCTGCCGCTGTGCCTGTGCGGCAGTTGAGCACCTCTCTATATCTAGTGCCAGCACATGAACACCCTCAGACTTACACAAGCAACATTGTGGTGGCTTCCATGTGGTGTGCCTCCAATAAGCTGCAGCACCAGCCATCATGCCCAAAGAAGGCTATGCGGGTGGCATGCAGATACAATTCGATCAATCAGGCAATGAAGAATCAAGCAAGAGCAACATTGCAATGCACTGCAACGCACTGGACAGGCGCTAGAGGCGGGTGGAGTAAATGTGGAACAGGTTGGATTTGGCGTCCCAGGCCTTGCCCGCCACCAGCAGCTGGGAGCCGTCGCCCGACAGGGCCAGCCCCTGCCCCGCCGACATGGTGCCCCAGCCGTTGCAGCCGTCGCCGTCGCCCAGCAGCGAGCGCGGCTCCAGAATGCTGCTAGCCAGGCGCCACTGGCCTGCCTTGCGCGCAAACAGGTTGACGCGGGTGCTGGTGGGGGTGGCGCTCGTGTCGGCGATGGCAATCACTGAGCCGTTGGCAGACACCGCCAGCGCGCTGCCAAAGTCCAGGTCGCTGGCCCCTGCTGGGTGCAGCTTGGCGGCATACGCCCAGCTGGCGGGGGACGCGGAGGAGGCGTTCCACACCTCCACCACGTTTCGGGAGCGGAAGAAGGTGACGGGCGTCATGCGCGCCACCGCCGCCACCCTGCCGCCGCTGGCCTGCTCCACCAGGGATACGGCGTGGTCGACATGCTTGGAGCCTGGGAGCGACTGGATTGGCGCAATGGAATAAGCACAGTCGCGGTACGGCAGGCGGCCGCCCATGACGTAGGGGGTGACCAGGGAGAAGCAGCGCTGGTTGAGTGAGGAGTAGCGGTCGCTGCTGGCGTACCCAGCTGCAGCAGGGGATGGGGGTGGGGAGCACTTGTGGAAGGCAGGGTGGGTGGTGCACACAGGCTGGCCAGCGGCAGGTGCTGGTGTGCGGAGGACAGATGGATAAGGAGGAAAGGTGGAAAATGCAAGGAGGGCCGGCGAGCAGGCAGCCGCTTGCAAGCGGCTCGGGAGCGGCAACCAGCGGGCGCCAACCAGCAGGCGCCAACCGGCAGGAGCAGCAAGCGGGGACTCACAGACGAGCAGCGACATTTCATTGGCTGAAAAGCTGGGGGAGGCGCAGGCCTGGCCTCGGGCTGTCGTCATCTGCCCTGCGTCGTCCCAGGCACCGGTGTAGGTTGGCGTGCAGGTGAACAATTGCGGCATGGTGTGTGGGGGGTGGGGTGGGTGGGGGAGACGGCGGCGGGGGGCACGCGCAGGTTGATGCTATCTCTCTGGTTGCAGTTGGTCAGTATCTGTCACCAGGTGTCGGCAGGATGCGATTGCCGCGGCAAGGAGCAAGCGCCCCAGTCACTTCTCCCGCATGCTTGCCACCTCATTGTGCCCCTCCCAGATGGCCCCACTCACCACACACTCGCTCTGGTCGACCTCGGCGGTGCCAGCGTGCCCGCCTGTGATGGTGAGCCAGTTGCCGTCGGCCGATAGGGCCAGCGCCAGCCCAAACTGGGGGCCCTCATAGCCACGGCTGGCTGGTGGGTGCTCCTGGTTTTTGATGTAAGGTGCCATGATGGCTGCCCGAGAGTAGCGCCCCAAGCGGCCGCGTGTGAACACCAGGACTGCCCCGCACGCTACGGGGCTGGCATCGGTGGCAGCGTTGGGGGCCGCCGCCACGGCCACCGAGCCGTCAGCTGAGAGCGCCACAGGGGCGCCCAGCCTGTTGAGCAGCACCTTGAGCCAGGGGAGCCGGGCGGGTTGGTGAGCCTCTTGGCTGCCGCCACCAGGTCCTGCACTGGCTTGCTGCCCCACTTGCCATTAGCGGAGCGCTTGCACACCGCCGTCCCCACCATCGCCCACTTGCCGTTCCTGCTCAGCGCCACATCGCCGGTGCCGCCCTCCCGTGAACTGCACCGCGTACCAGTGGCCCAACGCCAGCTGGAGCCCCGGCTACCTGGGTGGCTACTCGGCGGCGCAGGCGCCGGCGTCCTTCAAGGCGCTCAAGCGTGCAGAGCTGTTCCTGGCGCCGCTGCTGGTGCCCATGAGCCAGCTGTCGGGATCCGCGCGGGAGCTGCCAGACGTGTACGGCACACAGATGATGGTACTGGTAGACCTGACTGGTGAGGAGGCCCGGGCTCCAGCGTGTGAGGCAGGAGGGGCGGGGCTGGGGGCGGCCGGGCACAGGCGCATGCCGCCTGAGCACGCCAAGCGGTTAAAACATCACTGGGCAGCAGCGGGGCCCAGCCTGCTCCTGTCGCCCCCCACCTCCACGCGCCCGCAGAGCCCACGTTTTACTACAAGCTCCACCAGAACAGCCAGTACTATGCCGTCCCGCTGTCGTCGGTCGCGGGCGCCGCCTCGGTGCAGCGCTACCCCCTGGGCCCCACCCTCACCCCCTTTGCCGTCGACGTGAGCGCCAACGCCACCGCGTCGCCGGTAGCGTGAGCGCGGCTGCAGTGCCGACACCGTGCTACCTGTGCCCAGCCCAGGAGACGGGCGGGCACTCTCGTCCCCTGTACCAATCACACCGCGAGCAGCACATCTGCCGGCCACCCGCCATTCCTGCCTGCACCCTTCAATATTGCAACTTTATGTACGAAAAAATAACAAAAATGGAACTGCAGCGAGCGGCAAGCAGGGCAACACGTGAGCAGCACGCGCGCCACCAGCCAGGCTCCCGCTCAAGCAGCCTCGAGGGTTGTGGGACCTCCTGGCTCTTCTCTGCTTGCACGGCCCCCTGCACCCTCTCGCGCCGCCTCCTTTCTTCCTTTCCATCACTCGTCAAACACCTTGCACTCCCGAGCAGAGGGGTCCACCTTTTCGCAGTACTCCACCCGCGCCGCCTCCAGCGGGTCGGCAGCGGCGGCCTGGGCGCCGCGTGCCGCAGCCGCCGCCTCCTCCAGGAAGCGCCCAGCCACCGACATGTCGTCGGGGGTGGTGACCTGCAGGGTTGGGGGGTAGGTCAAGTGGTGGGGGCCGGGGCATGACAATGCGGCGATGGTGGCAGCAGAGGCCAGCTGGAGGGAGCAGCTGTGGAGAAGCTGTACAGGCACAAAGCCTGGCTAGGGCCCCTGCCGCGCCTGCTGCGCTTCTTGCACCGCAGCGGGGGCACCAGCACTGCGCCCCGGCAGTACTGCAGCGGTACCATCGACAGCGATGGTACCGGCAGGCACCTTGATGTTGGTGTAGCTGCCGGGGGTGATGCGCACGGGCCTGCCCAGCGCCTCCACAATGGACACGTCGTCAGTCACCTCCAGCCCCTGCGCCGCCACCAGCGCAAAGCCCTCGCGCAGCACCGGCGGTCGGATGACCTGCGGCAGGGACAGCGGGGGGGGGGGGGGGGGGGGGGGGGGG
>NW_005435084.1:214491-226686 GCF_000147415.1 Chlorella variabilis | reverse complement strand
TGTTTGCGCCTTTTTGAGTATCGAACCATTCATCCGCGGCCCCTCCCTTCCCCTCCGCTCATCGGGAGGGAGCAGGAGAGGCGCGCGGCAGCGCTGCAGGCGAGCGGGGAGAGGCGGCGCGACGGGCGCCTCCTCCTCTGCGCAGCGGGTCTCACCGCCACTCCGGTTCGCACACCACCACCACCTCGCCGACCTGCGGCATGCCGGCAAACATCTGCAGGCTGTAGGTGGCGACGGGCTGCCCCTGCAGCTCCAGGTACTGCTTGGGGATGGCGGCCTGCGGTTGAGGGAGAGGTGCGAGAGTGGGAGGGGGAAGGGGCAGGCGGACGGTCAGCAGGGATGGTCCACTGCTCGCGCAAGAGCCAGCTGAAGGTGGAGTGTGGATCCTTTTAGGGCAGTGCGTTTTGTGAGAAGTATATCAGCGGGAAAGCAGCAGCGCTGCAAAGAGGGAGCAGGGGAGCAGCCAGGGCGCACCCCCATGCGCTTGCCGACGCCGCCGGCCAGGAGCACCAGGCTCACGCTGCCGCCCTTCACCGCCGCACCAGCGCCATTGCCGTTGCCCTGCAATCAGGGATGGCGGCCATGTGTGTCGCTGCGCTGCAGGGTATGTATTACAGTGCATTTGCAGCGGCGGCAAGGCGGTCGCGGCACACGGCGGCGCACACCTGGGCTGCAGCTGGCCGCACGACGAGCCTGCGAGCCGCTGGCGTCCTTTGGGCTGCCTGGAGGCGCTGCTGCCTGCTGCTGGGGCGAGCCGGGTGCCCACAGCCCCTGAGCCCTGCTGCTGCCAAGCGGGTGAGCCGGGGCGGCAGGGGCGCGGGTGCGGCGCCCTGTCTTGTGTTAACCCCGCTGAATGTGGCATGGGCAGCCATCGAGGCTAACGACACGCTCGCCTTTTGGCTGAGCAGCAAGTCGGCGAAACCTTATCTCGCCTTGCAAAAGCCCTGGGCGCACTTCAGAGTGACAATGCACAACCGCGATGGCCAATTGCCCATCAGATTGGGGCGCCCCATCCTCTTGGCTCAGCGCCGCCACAGCATGCCGCCACCCGGGCATGCCGCCGCGTCGGTTCGCCTCTCTCAATCCTCAAGCGCTCAAGTTTACACCATCCCATCAATTCAACCAAGCCCCGCCATCCCCTGCCGCTGCTCCGAGGTCAGCGTGTCGGCACGCAGCGGGTGGGCGGGGCGCGCCGCCGCGATCGCCAGCCGCCCGGCGGCAGTGGAGTGGAGCGACAGCGCCCGCAGCACTTCATACACCTGCACCCAGCAGGCAGGGAGGACAGGCAGGCTGTAGTGTGCCGCATGCGATGCATGCTGCTGCGGTGCCGTGTATCGTGCATTCACGCCTGATGCCGCGTGTACAAGGGCTATGCCACCCTGGCCCAGCCACCAGCACCCCGCACCTTGAACCGCTGGTCCTGCAGCACCTGGTCTGCAGTGAATCCCAGGGCTCCAGCAAACAGGCCGTGCTGGCGGCCCAGGGCAGCTGCCGCCGCAGCGCTGCTCTGGGTGGCGGCCATGGCACGGGCGGCATCCCGCGGCACGGCGGGCGCCACCTGGCGACGCAGCTGCTCCAGCGCCGCCTGCCGCCGCTGCTCCGCCGCCTGCCTCTGTTGTTGCTCCAGCTGCCGCCGGGCGCCCCTTGCGGCCACCAGCTGCTGCCGGAGCTGCACCCTCTGCTTCCCCGCAGCAGCAGCCGCCGCTGCCTCTCGAGCCGCCGCAGCTGCAGCAGCCTGCTCGGCGGCAAGCGCGGCTGCTGCCTGCGTCTCTTGCCGGTGCCGGTGCTCCGCAAGCAGCTGCTTCAGGCGGCACCGCTGGTCGGCAGCAGCCCGACGCCGAGCTGCTTGCTGGTCTGCGGCGGCCGCCGCCGAAGCCCAGCGGTGCTCCAACTCGGATGCCTGCTGCTCTCCCCTGACCGCTCGCTGGTGGTCTAGTGCTGCCGCTGACAGCAGGCTGGTGGCCACAGCCTCCAGGTGCAGCACCAGTGCATCGGCAGCTGCAAGGCAGCCAGCCTCCGACTCGCTCAGCAGCGCTTCTGCCGCCGCCACAAAAACGGCCTGCTCCTGCCGCCACCCCGCCTCGCCCTGGGTCACAGCGCCCCAAAGGCGGCTGCCCTCCTTGTGCCACCGCTCGTGCGCCCGCACCTGCAGCGGGGTGCGCCCCGGCAGCAGCGCCGCCAGCTGGCGCAGCAGCGCGGCCTCGCCGCCCCCGCCGGGTGCCATGCACAGGCGCCGCTCCCACACAAACACGGCATGCTCCTCGGAGCTCCAGCCGTCGTCTGTCCCATCCGCTGCCAGGCACTCGCTCCCCTCCCCCGCCTGGCTGCTGCCGCTGCCGCTGCTGACTAGTTCCAGCGGAGGCTCCGCGGGCGAGAATGGCTCCAGCACCAGCTGCGCACCCCTACTGTGGCTGCTTTCAGCACCTGGCTGTTCAAGAGGCTGCTGCTGCCTGGAAAGCGTGCCAGCCTGGAAAGCGCTCCAGGCGGTCCGCCGCTCTTGCATTGCCCGGCTGTGGCACGCTTGGGCCTCTGCTGCCTGCTCCAGCAGCTGTGCTGTGCACGCGGGTGCCGCCAATGGGTGCTGTGCGCACAGCAGGAGCACACGGTCCTGCAGGCTGGCTGAGCTGTCGCCGCCTGGCGGGCGGCAGGCAGCCGCAAACTGCTGCCGCGCCCCGCTCAGCAGGCGCCTGGCGCCATCCTCAGCTGCGGCAAGCTGGTTCGCCAAGGTATGACCCGCCTCCTTCACATGCTCTTCCACTGCCAGCAGAACAGCAGGGCCAGCGGCCGCTGCACCACCACCAGGCTCGCTGAGCAAGCTGGCCGCCGCAGCTGCCGCTGCCACGGCGCCCTGCAGCGCGTCGCTGGCATCAGGCCCCAGCAGCAGCTGATCCGCTGCCGGCGCGTTGCTGCTGCCGCCGGATGGCTCAGCACTGCAGTCGCCGCTCGCGCTGCTGTGCAGCTCTGCAGCAGCAATGGAGCCGCCTTCGAGCCACCCTACCAGCCCCGCCTCGCAGTCTGCCGCCTCCTGCTCCAGCCGCTGCTGCGCCACCAGCCATGCCGTGCGCGCCTGCTGCTGCCGGCCTGCTGCCTGACTGCGGCTGATGAAGTCCTCTACCTTGGAGGCCTGCGGATGAGAGGAGTTTGATTGGGGAGGGGCGGACGAGCGGCAGCGGCGGGCGAGCAAGCAGCGGGTGGGCGGCAGCACCCTTGTACACAATTTGCGCGGGGAAGGCTGTCCGGCAGATGGCTCGCCTGTGACAGCACATCGGCCTGTCGACAGCGAAAGTCAGCGGGCGTCAGTGGCTCCCGCATTGAGCATGTGGCCTAACAACAGGGCCAGCAAGTGTTGGAGAGCTGGTACAAGTCCTGGGAGATGGTTTATGGCATCCACAGACGCTCTGACAGCCCACAAACCGAGTCAGCACCACAAGAAAGGCGCCCGGGCCGAATTCGTGGGCCACAGCAAGTCCCTGCAGTCTTCCCTCGTTTCCATACGCTGCACAGCGCTTTGACAGCGCCACCGCCGGCCCATCGGCGTAGCAGCGCAGCGCCATCACAAGCCCCGCCAAGAGGACCCTCCTCCATCGGCCGCGTGCTGTCGCAGGAGCAGCTAGCTTTCAAACATGGGGTTGATAGGCAGCGGTGCCCACCAAATGGCGGGGCGCTCCTATCACCAGGCAAGAACCTCGCCCCATAGCCCGCTGGCAGGGGCTGTGCGAGTCCCTAGCAGCCTGCGCAGCCAACCCGGAGCGCCGGCGCCGGCGGCTGAGGCCGGCGCCGACGGCACTGGCCGGCGGCCGCCGCCCCCGCCCTGCCGCTGCCCGAGCCCCCTCACAGTTTGCATGCACCGCGTGCCTCCAGCTCACCCCGTCACTGCTGCCCTCCCTGGCCCCACCTGCCTGCAGAGCCGGTTTGGGCAGGACCAGGGCGGCGTGCCCACGTGCCAGCGCTGCCTGCAGAAGGGGCACTGGACGTACGAGTGCAAGGGCGATGCGGTCTACCAGAGCCGCCCCACACGCACCCAGCAGCTGAAGAACCCACGGGTGGGTGCAGGCGGCAAATCCCCTGCAGCCGCAGCGGGAAAACACAGGGAGCGCAGCAGGGCACAGCGTGGTGTGCAAGCAGGCCCAGGCTCTGCCCATGCCCAGCTTCTCGTCGGCTGCTGGCTGGCCACCCTGGCTTGCCTGCCTGCGTGCCTGCCTGCATGGCCACCCTGCCTACCTGGCTGGCGCCCCCTGCTCGCAACGCCCCCTGATCACCACCTCCCCTGCTCCCTGCCTCCGTGTCTGCAGTCCCGCCCTAAGTTCCTGGATGCCTCTGAGCTGCCACCGGAGCTGCGCGACAAGGAGGCGGCAGCGGGCAAGAAGGAGGAGGAGGGGGACAAGCACAGGAAGCGCGGGCGGGGCAAGGCCGGCGGCAGCGGCGGCTCATCCAGCAGCAGCAGCAGCAGCAGCGACAGCAGCAGCAGCGACAGCGACACCTCTGGATCCTCCTCCAGCAGCTCTAGCAGTTCTAGCAGCGGCTCCAGCAGCAGCAGCGACAGCGAGAGCAAGTCCTCGGGCTCTTCCTCCAGCGGAGGCAGCGGCTCCTCGTCTGAAACCAGTGGCTCATCCGGCAGCAGCAGCAGCGGCAGCGGGAGCAGCAGCTCTTCCGGCAGCAGCAGCAGCAGCAGCGAGTCGGAGGGCGGCGGCGGCGGCGGCCGGCGCAAGGGCAGCAAGGGCGGCAAGGGCGGCGGCGAGCGCGCGCAGCACAAGCGCGCGCGGCTGTCGGAGGCGGCCCAGCGTGACGCCGCTGCGGCGCAATACTACGAGGACGGCGGCAGGCAGAAGCGGCGCAGCCGCAGCCGTGAGCAGGAGCGGCGGCGGCGCTCGCCCGCCTGAGCTGGCAGCGGCGCCTCGGGGCCCGGCCTTTATAGCCTCCTGGCAGGTGGCCAGCCACGCTCGCCTGTGTGTTGCTATATCCTGCTTTTGTTGTTGTTCTCATTGTTGGGCACCCGCACCTGATGATTTCTGTGCCATGGGTTACCTGCCCCCAATGAGCCTTGCCGTTCCAACGGGGGTGAACCAGAATACCTGCGTTTGGGGGTTTAAGGAATGAAGAAAGAAAGGGAGGGGGTGGCCCGAATCAGGGTCAATTGGTGCAGCAACCGGGTGCAGGGGTATTGGGAGAAGCCGGGGGCTCTCCCCCCTCGGCCGAGAATCCGGCCGCGGCAGGCGAATGAAAGATTGAAAAACGGGCGCAACAGCACAATGTGGGCAGCCAAACAAGCAACACCGGTGGGTAGGCGTGGGGCCGGCACCATGCGCGGCGCTCCGTGTGTAATAGGATACAGCGGGGTACAGCGTAAGTAAGTGCCAATGGGGGGGCGGGCCTAGGGCTTGCCCAGGCCAAGGGTGCTGGCCAGGCGGGACAGCGCAGACAGGAGGTTGGAGGGGGCGGGGGCCAGCTGCTCGTGGATGCATATGGCCACCTCGGGGCACTGAACCGCACGCTGGGCCTTGATGTCCAGCAGGCGGTACAGGTCCTGGTGGCCTGCAGGCAGTACCGCAGCGGCTGCCGCTGCCGCTGCCGGCGGCTGCGCCGGCAGCACGCTGGTGGCAGACAGGGCGGCGCTGCCCGAGGCGCCCAGCACGTCGCTGGCGGCGGAGGAGGTGGAAGTCAGGCAGAAGCTGGCCTGGCTGTGGGCCGGCGCCAAGAAGTAGCTGCCGGTGCTGCGGGAGGACAGCGCCGCGGCGGCTGCCAGCGCGCCGCCCGCGGCGGAGGCCGGCTGGGAGGCGCTGAGCGGGAAGACGGGCGTGGAGAGCTGGCTGCTCTGCATGCTGGAGGGGGCCGGGGAGGCGGCGGCGTTGTGCCGGGCAAGGTGGTTCAACGCCGCCGCCGCCGCCGCCGCCTGCTGGGCATGGGCGCGGGCCTGCTGCTGCTGCTGCTGCTGCTCGGCGTGCTGGGCGTGCTGGGCCAGGGCCAGGTGCTGCTGCTGCTGGCCTGCCTGGTTCTGCAGGAGGGGCAGCAGGGGGCGAGCAGGGGGCAGCAGAGGTGAGGCCGGTGCGCAGCGTGCATGGCCCGGTGGCAGCTTTGCTTAAGCAGCAGACACACAGCCACACAAAAACTGCAGCGCTGGTGGAGCCATGACAGGGCGGACGCATGGCTTGACTTGCCTGCTGGGCTGCCAGCCACCAGGGGAGGGGCACCACCTGCTGCGCTGCGGGCGCCACCACCACAGCCGACGACCGCCGCCGCACAGGCGCGGCCTCCACCCGCGTCCGCTTGGCGGGGCTGGTCAGTGAGGCGGTGCGGCAGAGCTCCAGCGTGCCTCGCTTGGCCGCCGCCGGCAGCGGCGCCGCCGCGAGTGCCGCGGCGGCAGCGTCGGCATTGGCGGCGCCGGCGGCGGGCGGCGCAAGCTGCTCCCGTCCCGCCGACGGCAGCCGGGGCAGGTCCTTGGAGCAGCAGATGAGCAGCTGCAGCTGGGAGCTGTCCCGCCGCATCTGCTGCTGCTGTGCCTGCTGCGCCTGCTGTGCCTCCTGTGCTCTGCTGCGAGGCGGCCAGGGCAACAGAGGCGTGCGGCGCCAGCAGCATCAGGGGCACCGTCTTGATGCCCACTAGCTGCACGCTGCTGTCGGTCTGCGGCAGCGGAGCGGAGGGGGCAGGCGGGGCGCTGAGCTGGCAGGCCGGGAAACGGGCACTCCCAGCCAGGCAGGCTAGGCTGCCCATGCCGGCCCCTGCAGCAAGCACAGGCAGCCCGCGCGGCCGCGCGCGGCGGCGCCAGCCGCGCACCTGGTGCACGTTTGTGTAGAGGGTGGGGATGAGCAGGCCCAACGGGCGGCACCCCCTGGCCGCCAGCAGCGGCGAGGCGTCATTACAGGTGTCGCTGGTGGGGCGCCACAGCTTGGCGCCGCCCCTGCGGAGGTCGGAGGTCGGGGAGGGGGGGAGGGGGGTGGGGCCAGGGCGTGGGCAGGCGGGCGAACGCGCCAGCTGGCGGATACCGTGGCATGAATCACCCCGGTGGGACGCCCAAGCCCGGCCCCAGCTCCCAGCCACACTCACTCTGGGGTGGCGGCCTGGCGGTACTGCAGGTGCAGCTGGCGGCGGCGCAGGTGGAAGTAGAGGGTAGGGGTGGAGAGGCCCGAGGGCCACCACTCCTCGGCGCTGCTGGCCGCCGCCGAGCGCGTCTGGTGGTGCGGCGCAGGCCTGCGATGAGCACAGGCACGGCGGGCGGGTGGGGTGAGTTGCGGCGGCGAGAGCGTGGCAGCAGCTCTGGCGTGCAACGTGCAGGCTCTGGTTCAGCAGGCAGGTCAGGGGCGTGGTTGGGGTGGAAAGGGGCTGGGTTCAAGTAGTGGAATCGAGTACCGGCAAGTATCTGTGGCGGCAGGTGTGCTCACCCCTTGGGCCGCGTGCCCGACAGGCAGTGCCGGTAGCTCCTCAGCTCGATGCACACGATGCAGTGCATGCAGCCCTGGCTACACGCGGTGCGCCGCTGCTGCTGCGGGTGGCGGCCGGGGAGCAGGGCCGCCAGCGGGGGCGGCGCGGCGCGGGCATGGGCTGCCGCCGCCGCCGCCGCCGCGGGGTGCTGCTGGGTGCCGGGGTGCCCGCAGGGGTGCTGGTCGCCGCCCGCCGGGTGCGAACCTGCGCTGCTGGATGCCTGCCAGGGCTGCTGGGCCAGGGGGAGCCGCGCGTAGCACTCTTCCAAGCCCAACATGTTGTTCAGGCCGGATTGACGACCGCGCGCTGGTGCTTGATGCGATGTTAGAATGGCATCGAGCTGACGCCGCGCAATGGTGATGGGCTGGCTGCGGGGCGCGAGCGGCCTTGGCCGCGGGGGGTCCTTGTTTGGGCCGCGGCACGAGCTGAAGTTGCTGCAGGCCGCGCCAACCCAGGCGCGCACACTGCCGGTTGGGGGAGATCTTTGGGAAGATGAAGGAGGGCAGCCAAGCAGAAAGCTTGCAGCACCCGAGGCACCAGCGACTCGAGGCACCCTAGGACGGGCCGCCCTGTGCTGCCGGTGGGGGCTTGCAGAGGCCACCCCAGAGGTGCTTGGTGCAAGAACAACAGTGCACGCGAATACAGGTGAAGCGGCCTGCAGCAGCTGCCTGCAGCAGCAGGCGCTCCCCCAGCACGCAGCAGGGGCAAGTCCCCCTCTGAAGCAGGAGCGGATTCCGATGCCCGCCAGCACTGTTTGATGTAGCCACAGCGACCGTAGAGGCGGGGCGGGGACTCACCGCCGGTGCACCGCCCCCAGTGCGGCAAGCGTGCAGTGCGCAGCAGCGGGCCTGCCCGGCAAATGGGCCCGCCCAGCTGTGAGCAGTGAGCTGTGAATTGACACACACTCATGTTTGGTCGTCCGAAAGCTCCCCTCTTGCCAAAAAAAAGAAGAAAACGCAGCAACACCATCTTGCAGGCGGGGCAGACAGAAGCTGGGGTGCGCGGAACACAGTCGTGCCCCCTCTGCTTCAATCTGCTGAAGCAAGAAGGGCTTGCAGCATGCTGAGATTCAGTCCCTCCATGACTGGGCCTAGCTTCTGGGCAGCCTTCATGCCAGCATCACATGCGCCACCTGCCTGGTGCCGCACGCCGGCCCGGCACAGCGGGCGGCGCATGCATGGCCCCAGGCGGCAGCTCCCGCAGGCCTTTACCGTCTCGAGCGTACATCCTGGTGCCTGGATTGAGCCACACAACTGACTTCTGAAGCGCCCGCCCTGCCACACTTGCGCGCTCCCGCAATGGCGGCCCTCTGCCCATGTGCATGTGCATTCGGCGCCACATCCAAGCGGCAACCAGAAGCAGGACAGCGGGGCAGGCGCCCGCTCCGGGTGGCTGCCACCACCAGCTGGGTGAGACGCGCGCATTGCGGGCTAGTGCAGCGCCCTTGAGACGCACACCCACCCCGAATGGCATGCCGTGGGGCCGGCGGCGCGTGGGCGACGCCTTATCCCCAGGCACCGCCGCTGCCGCCGCGACGCAATGGCAGGCCAGGCGCTCGCCGACCTCCCTGCCTGTGCTCTCGGCTGCAGGACCCAGAGGGCCTGTTCAAGAGCGGGCCGCAGGAGGGCCTGATCAACCGCAAGATTTTCATGCAGCAGGCGGCGGGGGACAAGGATTTCGAGGCCAAGATGGCGCAGTTTGCGGAGAAGGAGCGGCTCGACCTGCAGAAGAAGCGGGAGGTGGGTGCTGGCGCGGCGCTGCTGCTGCTTGCGGTGGAGGGCTGCGCAGCCTCGTCACGTGGACGCGCAGGAGCGCCGCCCGCGGCATGCGCACACGCCGCTGCTGCTGCGGTTGCACGCCCGCCGCAACGGTTTGCCCCCAGCTCCTTGTTCAAGACAAAACACTTGCACTGCTGCGGCCGCCGCCGCCGCGCAGGCACGCAAGGTGCCCGAGGTGATGGAGGACCTGGTGGAGTACTTTTTGGACACCGAGGCTCCTGAGATGGAGTTTGAGATTGCGCGGTGCCGCCCCATGGTCACCCCCGACTTCTTCGCCTACCTGGACAAGCGCATAGGTGGGTGGGAGGAGGGCTCACATGCATTGCATTTGCACCCTACCACATGTTGGGTTGCGGATATGTTGGGTTATCGGGGGCTGGGTGGTGAGAGGGCGCCCCGGCGGGCTGGCAGCTTTGGCTGGGCAAGCGGCCAGGGCACGACTGATGCACTGGTGGTCGGTGCAGCCCCGCTTGTGTGCCTGCCTGGCTGTGCTGCTGCGCGCCCAGCCCCGCCCCGCCCCGCCCTGCCCGCCTCCTCCCCGCAGGCCTGGAGCGCTTCTCCACGGTGCCTGACGAGGAGCGGCTGGCGGAGCTGGAGACGCTGCGGGACTACCTCAAGGTGAGCTCGCGGCTGCTGCCTGGGGTGTGCGGCTGGGCTGCTGCCTGCGCTGTGCAGCTGGGCTGCTGTGTCGGGTGTGCGGCTGGGCTGCTGCTTGGGCTGTGCAGCTGGGCCTGGGCTGCTTCCCGGGGTGTTCGGCGGGGAGGCAGGGAGGCAGGCTGGGCCGTCGCCGGGGCTGTACAGCAGGTCCCGGCCTGCCGGCCTGCGTGGCAGGGCCGGGCGTGCAGGAGATGAGGAGATCCAGGGAGCGAGAAGCAGCTTTATTTTTCCTGCGGCCCCTGGATCATTGGTGCCCGGTGCGGCTGGGCAGGGTCCACCGAGCCGGCTCCGGTGCACGCCCCCGCCCTGCCCCGCCTGCCCGCAGGCGGCTGTCGAGGCGGTGGACACGGCGGCTGCCAGCCTGGCGGCGCCCCAGGAGCGGCTGAAGAAGCTGCTGGAAGCCAAGGACAAGAAGGCGGTGCTGCTGGAGATGGCGGGTGGGTGGCAGGGAGTGTGATGGATGGGTGGCGTGGTGCGGCGGCATGGCATGTGGCTGGCGTCGGGCAGGCTGGTGAGGGGGCGCAGCTGGGTGCTGGGTGCTGGTCGGCGGCCTCCACGCAGCGACCGCGGCCAGGCAGGCAGGCAGGCGGGCAGCTCCCTCACAAGCAGCGTCCGCCCAATCCAACAGTATCCCGCCTCCGGCCCATCCCGCCACGCTGCAGCCGCCAACGAGATTGACCGCTCCATGATCGACCTGCTGGACCAGAACATCGAGGGCGCCACAGCTGCCAAACAGGAGCAGGCGGCGGAGTTCATGCGGAAGGTCAAGCAGGCTGCGCTGCGCTACTTGGTCTGAGGGCGGCACCAGCGTGGCTTCGGGCGGTGCGAGGCGCTGCCTGGCCCCTTGCCCGCTTCGACGTCGGCGCTACAGCTGCCGCCGATGCTGTATGATGTTCCCGTTGACTATATTCTTGTCTCCGCTGCAAGTGTTCCGCTCCCCTTTCCTTCCGCTGCACCTCTGCGTTTGCCACGTGTCCCGCTATTCTCCGAGTTAACTTGCGACCCTCAGTCCCGCACACTTCATCTTCGTACATGAGCCCATATCGCTCTACAGTTTAAACGCTAGCATTTCCCCTCCGCTCGAAGCTCCTCAAACAGCTGGGGTCTTGGCCGCCACCTCGGCGGCTCCGTTATGACATGGCGCCGTCGCCAGCAGGATGAGGGCGCTCGAGACACCACAATGCGCCAGCCACGACGATCGCACCACACTCCCGAGCATGTGCTGCTGACAATTGGCATATGCAGGGGTGCGGAGGCTGCCACATGCAGGCGGCAATGCGTCTCAGCGGGCTGTGCGGCCGTGCGGCGGGAGCCCAGCTGCCGGTTCAGCGTCTAATTACCGGATCCAGAACACTGCGCGCCCTCCCCGCCGTCTGCCAGCTGCCGCACCTTGGGCATCTCTCGCAGCGGGCCTCGCTGGCCACCGGCAGGGCGCTGCCGCGAGCCACAGCCGTGGAGGCCCCCACCGCATCCACTCCAGCTAGTAACGGCGGGCCCCGGGCGCCAGCGGGGGTGCCCACCTTCCAGGAGGCCATCTCCCGCCTGCAGCAGTACTGGGCGGGCGTCGGCTGCGCGCTCTGGCTGCCCCACAACACCGAGGTGCGCCAGACTGGGCTGCGCAGGCTGGGTGCTGTTGGGCGCTGAGGAACGGCAGGCTGGACGGGCACGTGCCAGGCAACCTGGGCGGCCCCGCAGCAGCGGCGGCGACGCTCCCGCCTCCCGGCTCTCTGCCGTGCGGCCCTGCGCCTGCCAGCCCTGCTCCCGCCTCTGCCGCCGCCGCAGGTGGGTGCTGGCACCATGAATCCGGCCACCTTCCTGCGGGTGCTGGGCCCGGAGCCCTGGAGCGTGGCATATGCCGAGCCGTCTGTGCGCCCAGACGACTCCCGCTACGGCGACAACCCCAACCGCGTGCAGCGGCACACGCAGTTCCAGGTGGGGGGGCAGACGCCGTGGCAGAGACTGGGTAGCGGTCCGGGGGCGGGGTGGGGAGGGCGACACGGCCGGCAAGCGGCCGGCGGCAGCGGCCGGGGGGGCTGTAGGGTTGGGCCGCCGGCAGGGCCTGCGGGCCCGCCTTTCCGCTCCATGCCCACTCCTGCGCTGGCTGCCTCCCCACCACAGTGCGCCTGACCGTCCCTGCACACGCACACACACACATACACACACACACACACCACCCCCGCCCGCAGGTCATCCTCAAGCCCGACCCCGGCAACCCGCAGGAGCTGTACCTGGGCTCGCTGGCGGCGCTGGGCGTGGACACGCGCGCCCACGACGTGCGCTTCGTGGAGGACAACTGGGAGAGCCCCGTGCTGGGGGCCTGGGGGCTGGGCTGGGAGGTGCGCGG
>NW_005435084.1:209414-213731 GCF_000147415.1 Chlorella variabilis | reverse complement strand
TGGTTTGGGATGTGTGGTGTACGGCGTGTGGGAGGGTGGATGTGGGCAGCGTTGGGCGCCGCAAGGGCTGGGCTGGGGTGGAGGCGCAGCGCGCACAGCCGTTCCAACCCGCAGGGGCGGCGCCGTGCCCGCCCCAAGCACGCCAACCGTGCAACACACTATCGTACACACACACGCAACCGCCTCCCACCCGTCCCACCCACCCCCTCTTGCAGGGCGCGAAGCACTTCAAGGACATCCAGTACAGCCAGGGCGTGAGCTACGGAGAGATGTTCCTGCAGAGCGAGTACGAGATGAGCGGTGGGTGTACTGCCTGGGTGTAGTGGGCTGGCAGAGCGCAGCTGGCTGGGTGGAGCTGCCTTGGTGTACCTGCCTGGGTGTACCTGCCTGGGCGTGGCTGGCTGAATGGGCGGCACAGGGGAGGGTCCGGGGTGGTGCCCAGCTGGGCGCCGCCCTCGCGCCTTGGCATGCGCAGGCGAGGCCGCCGCCGCCGCCGCCGCCGCCTCGCTCGACAGCTGCTGGGCGGCCTGCCTTCCTCTGGTGGCGGCGAGGCGCCCAGCACGGCGTGCCTGCCACTGCGCTGCGCTTGCTCGCCTCTTCCCTTGCCCTCACCCTTCCACCCTGGCCCGGTGTCTTCCACACCTGGCCTCCTCCTGGCTGCCCTCTGCAGTCTATAATCTGGATGAGGCAGATGTGGAGGGGCAGCGCCAGCGGTTTGAGCTGTACGATCAGGTACCGCACCTTACCGCTGCTGGTACTGTCACCACCCGTACTGCCTGCTGGCACTACTCCTGTGCTGCGTGACGTGGCGTGATCAAAGGGCTCTGCCTGCGCGCCGCTTCGGCCGGCAAACGCACACCGCATGCCGCTCCGGCCGGACCCACTGCCGCCACCTGGGCTGCCCCCTGCGCCCGCCCGTGGCGTGCAGGAGGCGCGGCGCATGCTGGCCAAGCGCCTGCCTGTGCCCGCCTACGACCACCTGCTCAAGCTCAGCCACACCTTCAACCTTCTGGATGCGCGGGGGGCGGTGGGCGTGACGGGTGAGACGCCGCTGCATGCGTGGGTGGCAGTGGGCGACTGGCGGTGGGCGTGGCTGGTGGGTGGGCTCCTGCTTGGATGGAACACGGGTGCGGTGGGCGTGACGGGTTGGATGAAGCGCCACGGGGGGGTTGGCTGGCTGGTAGGCCGGCAGGGAGGCAGCCCAGACACCGGCCAGCGCACAGGCCAGGGCATCGTGCCAGCAGGCCCAGCAGGGTCAGCCTCAGCGGTGCCGCGCCTGCCCCGCTGCTGGCCTCCTCACGCTCCTGCCTCTGGCCCCCTCCCCGCCGCCCCGCCTCGCACGCGCAACCTGCAGAGCGCGCCAACTGCTTTGCCACCATGCGGTCGCTGGCAAGGGAGGTCACGGGGCTGTGGCTGGCGCGGCGCGAGGAGCAGGGATACCCGCTGGGCGTGGTACCGCCGCCGGAGGAGCCGCCTGCGCAGGCGGCGGCGCCTGCGGTCGACGTCCCCGGTGCGGGCCTGCTGCCGCCTGCTCTGCTGTCTCCTGCTGCTGGCTGCTCCGCCTCGCGTGGGTGGCTGGCGGCGGGCAGTGGAGTGCACGCTTGGGTGCGTGCTGCCCGCCGCTCATCGCCCCGCCGCCATCCAGCGGCCCTCTCGTGCCGCCTGTGCAGCCACCTTTGTGCTGGAGGTGGGCAGCGAGGAGCTGCCTCCCGACGATGTGGTGTCGGCCCTGCAGCAGCTCAAGGACCGCGTGCCGGCGCTGCTGGACCGCCTGCGCCTAGGCCACGGCGGCGTGACCGTGGAGGGCACGCCGCGCCGCCTGGCGGTGCTGGTGCACGAGCTGGCGGCCCGGCAGAGCAACAGCTCGGAGCGGGTGCGCGGCCCGCCGGCAAAAGTGGCGTACGATGCGGCGGGCACGCCCAGCCCCGCCCTCCTGGGGTTCTGCAAAAAGAACGGCGTGACAGGTGAGCAAAGGGCGCGGCAAGGCTTTGGTGAGGTGCATCCTGACCTGGTGTAGAGCTGCAGCGGCTGGGGCCATGCTGTGGCGACGGGGCGACGGCGCAAGGTGCTTATTGCGGGGGCCTCTCTGCCTGCCCTCTGTCCATCGCATGACACCAGGGTTCATGCACGCGTGTGCCCGCCCCTGCCCTCCAGTGGAGGACTGTTTTGCTGAGGTCGATGGCAAGGGGGTGGAGTATGTGTGGGCGGAGGTGAAGCAAATGGGGCGGCCCGCGGCAGAGGTGAGTGTGCCAGACTGCTGGCCGGCTGGGCGCCGCGCCGTGACTGCAGCAGGGCTCCCGCTCTGGCCGCGCCCGCCTCGCCGTGCCTTGCTACCATCGACTCACTGCCCTCCTTGCTCACGTGCATCCCTCGCTCCGCTGCCGCAGGTGCTCTTGGAGGAGCTCCCAGCTCTGCTGGCCAGCCTGAGCTTCAAGAAGAGCATGCGGTGGCGGTCAGACACAGGTGAGGCTCAGGCGCCTGCTGGGTGGCTGTTCCTGGGTCTGCCTCTGTTTCACTGGGCCAACTGGGCGCCCGCCTGCTTGCCATCCACCAGCTAGCCCAATCGTCCCGCCAGCCAGCCGCCAACCGAGCAGGCTCCCTCCTACCGACCCTTCCCCTGCCGCCCTCCCTTGGCTCGACTCGACCTCCCTGCCGCCTGCGCCGTGCAGCCTACTCGCGGCCGCTGCGGTGGCTGCTGGCGCTCCACGGCGAGGCGGCGGTGCCCTTCACCTATGCCTGCCTGCAGGCCGGTGCCACCACGCGCCTGCTGCGCAACGCCGACCAGCCGGAGCAGCAAGTGGCGTCGGCGGATGCTTACCTGTCAGTCCTGCAGCAGGGGCGCATCAGGTGAGTGTGGGGGATGGGGTGTTGGGGGGTGTGCTCTTTCTGGGTGCGAGATGATGTGAGGGCGTGGGGTGTGGGGCTGGGAAGGGTGACGGCGGCTGGGGCCTCAGCGCCGGCCCCCCAGTAATCACAACACACAATTGGCTTGTTCTCGGTTTGGCTTCTGAGCTGAGGGGACTGCTCGGCTACCTGGGGCGGAGAGCGAGCCGCTGCCGCTCTCAGCCGCGTGACCGCCGCTCCACCTGCCCTGCGCCGGCTGCCCTGTGCAGCCTGGGCTTGGAGGCGCGCAAGGAGAGCATCTGGCAGGCGGTGACGGCGGCGGCGGAGGGCGTGGGGGGTGCGCCCAGGCTGCTGGCCCTGTGCCTGCCCTCCCTCCCTTGACGATTCTGCTGCTACCAGCACCCCCCTTGTCCTCTGCCGCCCCGCCACCCCAACCCGGCGCCGGCCTGGCCTGCCCGCCTGGCGCCGGCCTTGCTAGCAGGGCTTGTGCCAGGCGGCAGCACCGCTGGGCCTCGCGCGCATGCATCGCCTGACGCCCTGCCCCATCCTCCCTGCCCTCCCCTGCCCCGTCCTTTCTTTCCCAGGGGTGGTCCCTGACGGCACGCGGGGAGACCTGCTGGAGGAGGTGGCCAACCTGGTGGAAAGTCCAACGGTGCTGCTGGGCGCCTTTGACGCCGCCTTCCTGGTGCTGCCCAGGTGCGGTGCAGGTGCTGTTGCAGGGTGTGGCGTGCTCGTGCGCCGTGGTATGCTGTCTGTGTGCCGTGATTTGTGGTGGTGTAGGTGATGGCCCTGGTGTGGCTGTGTATGGGTGTGGTGTGCAGGTATATATGCGTGTGTGTGCGCAGTGTGTATAGTGCTATATGCGGGATCCTGTGGCAAACGTCTGTGGTGCACCAGCCTGGCGTGGCCGCCTACCAGCCTCCCCGCCTTCCCAGCTGCCTGCCCGTCTTGACCTTCCTGCCCTGCCTCTGCCCTCCCCCCCCGAGCAGGGAGGTGCTGGTGCTGGTGATGCGCAAGCACCAGCGATACTTTCCAGTCTACAAGCACCAGTCGGGTGGGAAGCCTGGCCTGCCGCAGCCCGCCGCAGCTGCATCAGCCTGCCGCGGCCTGCTGTGCCTGCCTGCCTGCTTCCTCGCCCGCCTGCCCACTCCCCTCGCCTCGCCGCCCGCTTGCCTAGTGCTGCGTGCGCGCACGCCGCACGCTTCCCACGCGCCGCCGCCGTCGTGCACAGCTGAACTCGGCATGCCCTGCTGCGTTCCACCCACTGCCCTGCAGACGAGCTGCTGCCTTACTTTGTGACCGTGGCGAATGGGGAGGTGGACGTTCCTACGGTGCAGGTACGATGATGGTACCTTGCCAGTACCTTGACTGATGGTTCATTACCTTGACAGATGGTACATTACCTTGGCGGTACCTTGACGGTACCTTGGTGGGACCTTCCAGCCCTGTCGCCAGCCAGCGCGGCGCAGCCTT
>NW_005435084.1:202884-209364 GCF_000147415.1 Chlorella variabilis | reverse complement strand
CCCCCCCCCCGCCCCCCCCCCCGCCGCTGCCGCGCCGCGACCCTCCCTCACCCTGCGCCTCGCCCTGTCTGCTCCTCTTCCCTCGCCCTGTTGTGCTGCAGGCGGGCAACGAGGCGGTGCTGCGGGCTCGCTTTGAGGATGCCCAGTTCTTCTACAACAACGACCTGGCCACGCCGCTGGCGGACGCGCGGTGAGCTGGCGCGGCGCGAGGCTGAGCTGGCGCAGCAGGGCGCAGCAGGGCGCGGCAGGGCGCGGCGTGCACAGTACCGGGGTGGTGACTGCTTTGGCAGCGGCCCCCGCACCTGGCGACCCTGCCCCATGCACGTCCCTCCCCACAGACAGACGCACTCTCTCACACACCAATCACGCTCACACACACACGCCCTCTTTCACACACCATTCACACGCACACTCACGCGCACACCACCACCTTGCCCCGCCCCGCAGGCCCCGCCTGGCCGGCACCATGTTCCAGAAAGACCTGGGGTCCCTGCTGGACAAGAGCGCCCGGGTGGAGCAGCTGGTGCCCGCGCTGGGCGCCGCCGCGGGGCTGCAAGGTGCGGGGACAATGCGTGGTGGGGTGGGGAAGGGAGACCTAGTGATTGACCAGCTCTTTGAGGGTGGCGGCAGGGCTGCTGTGGCTGCGCGGCTGCACTGGGAAGCACAGTCGCCCCTCCACCCGCGGCCAGCTGGGCTGGCGGCTAGGTACTGGGCTCGCCGCTTCCGCCGGCCCGCGCCCGCCTGCCTCGGCGCAAGGGGTGCCCGCTGAGCTCCCGCTGCTGCACCCCCCGGCCCCCGCCCCGTCACCTGCATGCCACCCAATGTGTCCATGCCTCCCTTGCAGATGCGGTGCCGGTGGCGGTGCAGGCGGCGCACCTGTGCAAGGCCGACCTCGCCACCAGCATGGTGAGCGTCTGGTGCCTCTGGTGGGGGGCCCAGGGATGCCCGAAGGTGTTGCCCGTTGGTCCCCTGCCCCTCTGGCCCTCCCAGAGCTGGCTCCCTGCCCTGCCCCTGCACCCCGCCCTGCCTCCTCTCACGTGTGCTGATGTGGCCATTTCTTGCAATCCCTCCTCCCCTTCTTTGCCCTGCCCTGCCCTGCCTCAGGTGACCGAAATGACGGCCCTGGCCGGCACCATGGGCCGCCACTACGCCCTGAAAGAGGGCCTGCCTGCAGGCGAGCCCGGAGGGCGGGGGGGGTGGCTGCCGCCTGGGGCTGGGGCTGGGCTGAGGCCTGGGCCCGAGCCGGGCAGCGCCGCCGCCGCGAGTGCCAGGCTCAGCTGCGCCGCCAGCACGCCCCGGCGGCGGGCATGCATGCGCCTTGGCGGCTGCGGCGGCAGCGGCAGCGTGGCGTGGCGTGCCAGCTGCGTCTTGCCGGGCTGCTGCGCTGGCGCTCCCGGCGATAGCCGCCTGACTGGTGGTTCATGACCTCTGCTGCTGATGATGATGGTACTGCTTATGGTACTGCCTCCTCCCGCCGCCGCTTGCTGCAGACGTGGCAGAGGCGATCTTCGAGAGCGTGCTGCCCCGCAGCGCGGGCGACCGACTGCCGCAGACCCCCGCGGGCCTGCTGGTTTCGGTGGCGGACAAGTGAGGCTGGCGGGCTGGCGGCGACCCGCTGCGGTCGCTGGCCCTCCCCGCTGCCTGCCGGACGCCTGCCATCCATCCACATCCACCCACCTCGCACACACACACACCTACACACACTCTCTCTATCTCGCGCGCGCGCGCGCAGCAGCAGCCTTGCACACGCACATGCACTGCCACCCGAATCACCCCACCACCGCCTCGCTGACGGTCCCCCTGCGACCCCCCTCCCCCTCTCGCTCCCCCTTCCCCCCCGCAGGCTGGACAGCCTGGTGGGCCTGTTTGCAGCGGGCTGCGCCCCCACCGCCACCGCAGACCCCTACGGCCTGCGCCGTGCGGCAGTGGGGCTGCTGCAGGCGCTCCTGGCCGGCGGCACGCGGCTGGACCTGGGTACGGCGGTGGCGGCTGCGGCGGCGGTGCAGCCCTGCGCCGTCACCCCGCATAGCCAGGCGGCGGTGGTCGAGTTTGTGGAGCGGCGGCTGGAGCAGCTGCTGTCGGATGCGGGGGTGCAGGTGGGCGGCGGAGGGAGGGAAGAGATGGAGGGAGTGGCTGCGAGTGCTGTGCCCGCTTGTGTGGGGTTGCAGGTGGGCGGCTGCCGACCATGCGCCAATGTACTGGCATGGCGCAGCCTGTGACCTCCAGTTCTGGCCCCGCGGCTGCCGGCTTGCGTCCCTGTGTGGGCTGTCGGCTACCCCCGCATGCCGCGCCTGCCGCGCCGGCGGGCGTGTGCGCCTCGCTGCCCCGCCCCCGACCGCTGCGCGCTGCCGCCATGAGCTGAGGTGCAGATAGAGGCGGTGCGTGCGGCGCTGCGGGAGCGCGGGCGCGACGCGGCGCTGGCCGCCCGCACGGCGCGGGAGATTCGGGTGGGCATGCCGGGCGCCGGCGCCGGCGCCGGGCCTGCGGTGCCGCGGAGGGCGGCGCTGCCGCTGGCCTGAGGCTGCGCATCTGGGGTCGGGGCTGTGAGGCTGAGGCTTGGGTGGCTGGCAGGCTATGACTCTGAGAGGCTGGGCGGCTGGGAGCCCCTGCCGAGGCGCTGAGCCCGCTTGCAGCTGTTTCTGGGCATGCACTGACCGACCGGCTATGCCCCGCAGGACGAGATGGCGGCTGGCGAGGCGGGGCGGCTGCACCAGGTCATGGCGGCGCTCGCCCGCCCCGTGCGCCTCACCCGCGGCAAGCAGATCGACGCAGGCTGGACGGTTCAGGTGAGGAGGCAGTTGGCCGTGATTGCTTGGGCGGGATTGAGCCAACATGTGTGGCAAGAAGGATGTGGGGAAGGTTTGCGGGCTGGCAGTGGGGGTCGGCGGCCGGGCAGGCAGCTCAGGGGCACGGCAGACGGCTTTGCGGGCACGCCGGCTGCCGGCGCTTTGGCTCTCGGCGCTCGCCGCCGCCGCCGCCAACCGCAGGCACCGCCGCCTGCCCCCCGCGCTGCGTGGCCTGACCCCCGCGGCTGCAGGAGGAGCTGTTTGAGCAGGAGGAGGAGCGGGCGCTGCATGCCGCGTACCGCCAGGCAGCCGCGCAGGTGCGGCGCGGCGCCTGCGATGCTGGGGTGGGCCCTAGGGGAGTGCTCGCGGCGCCCGGCAGGCCCTTTGCTGCTCATACAGTAAACAAAACGTGCCCGCGCTGCCACGCCTCCCGCGCCCCTCACAACCAATCCAACCGCTCTGTGCCCCCCCCCGTGCCTCGTCCCGTGCCCCGCCCCGCCCCGCTCGCAGGTCACGCCCGACATGCCGGTGCCCGCCTTTCTGGCGGCCGCCGAGCCGCTGATCGCGCCGCTGGACGCCTTCTTCGACAAGGTGTTTGTGATGTGCGAGGAGCAGGTGGGCTGGGGCTCCGGGGTTGCGCTGGGTTTCGGGTTTCGATGTGAGTGTGTGTGTGCATCTTGGACTGTGTGTGTGTATGCAAGTGGATGAGGGTGTGCTTGCGTGCGCATCCTTGTCGAACCCTTGAGGGTGGAGGGGCTGCCTGCATCGGCGCGCCGTGCCCCTGTCGTGCCTCCCACGCCATCCCGCGCCCACCCCCGGCCTGCCTGCCGTCTCCGCCCCCCGCAGGCTGTGCGCCAGAACCGGCTGGCGCTGCTGCGGGATGTGGCGGCGCTGCCAGCTGGCATCCTGGACCTGGCTGAACTGCCCGGCTTCTGAGCTGCCCCGGCCCCTGGGCCGCCTGCGCCTGGGCAGGTCTCTTTGGCCTGGCTTGTGAGGCGAGGCGGCGGGCCACCCCTGTCCCCAGCCAGGCAGGGGAGCGCATGGCAGTGGCAGGGCTGAGGGGCCACACACTGCCGCCCGCATTCTTTTCGTTTCCGTTGACACTGTCGGAACTGAAATGATCCCGGTCACAGCGCTGCTGCAACACAGCATCAGAGGCCGCACGGCTGGCGCTGCGTGCCACGCCACGGGAGCCGCCGGCGCGGCGCCCGCATCCAGGCACCCTCATCATCATGAGAAGCTTCTTGAATCGGAACCGAAATGCTCTTGAGACCTCTCGGGGCTTCAGGCAGATTATTGGGTGGCATTGTGGCGGTACAGGCATGCAATACTTCAAAGCAGTGTTTGACCCGGCCGCCGCTGCCGCCGTCTCGCCATTCTCTCTCAGGCATTGCGCAGTTTGAACGAGGCTCGTTAGATGGCCCCAAAAGTGACATGATAGGGCCGCACAGCTGCCTGGCTGCCCAACTGGGGGACTGCCGCCACACCAGCGCTTCAGCACCAGCAGATGCCCGCACGCACCACCGCCAGACCGCCGCCAACCTCATCAGCATGGCATCTCCCTCCCTTCTTTAGGTGGACGCAGGTGTACAGTGGCTTTGGGGCGCAATGTGTCAATGTGCCATACGCTAAGCAGGATGCACAAGGCCAGAGGGCAGCCTCAGGAAGGCTGCCGAGCAACACGTGGCTCCAGCTGGCGACCGAAGACTCGGGCGGGAGCGGGTGTCGCCACACTGTGTGTGTGTGTGTGTTTCAGCTGGTTCGGATCCCATCAGTCCCGTAAAAGGTAGCATTCAATGCGACCGAGCACGAAGGATCCCAGGCACAATTTTGTTGTCACCCACACATGTATGTGTGTGGGTGTAGTACCTTGCGGCGGTGCGGCGGGATTTGGGAAACCCATACTATTCTCGCGCCAGGGCCAGAGATCACATGGGTCCCTGACAGCTGTGGCCACCACTGTTTTGCAAGCCTCGCACAGAATTATGCACAGCGATTCGGGGGGAGATCGCCTGGCGTGCTTTGCGTGAGGCGCGGTGGGTGAATTGCCGACTGTTGACCTGCAACCAATGTGGAAGACCCACTCTTAGACACATGCGAGTTTATTAGGGGCGCATCGAGGTTTGCCGCACACCCAACCACTTCCCCCAACGAGCCGCCCCCAACGCATGACCTGCACCCTCTGATGCCGTGCTGGACCAGCTTTGTCGACGAACCTATGCAACAGCAAGCAACAGCATACGCGGGAGCGCCAGCAGAGGCCTGGCTGCAGCGCACTCAGGTGAGCGCGCGCAGGGGCCTGGCCCCCTGCCGCCTGGGGGCCTCCACCTGCCCTGCTGCCGTGCTCAGTCGGCCCGGGCAGCAGTGCAATTAGGTTTGCAGCCCAGCAGGGCGCCTCCGGCCGCCGCAGGAGGCCGGGCTGGAGGCGGTGGTAGAGTGCCCACTCACTACCACCCCGGCTGCCGGCGGCCTCTGTGGGCGGCCCTGGTGGGTCGTAATCAGCGCCTCCCCACCCCTATGCATGCTCGATCCTGACCCCGCGCCCCGCTCATCCCCCGCACCGCCCTGCAGGTCCCTCCCCCGCGCCCACTCACGCTGCCCGCGCAGCCGCCCCCGGCCGCCGCGCCGCGCGCCATTGGCGCGGCGCAGGACGCCACGGGCCGCTCCGCGTCCATGCAGGACGTGCAGCAGATGCTGAACGACCTCATGCAGCGCCAGGAGCAGCAGCAGCAGGCGGTGCTGTCGGGGCGGCCCGCCGCCGTGCCCGCCGCCTCCACCACCGCATCACCCGCCAAAGACGAGGACGAGGTGGCGGGCACGGCGGCGGCGGCCGCTGCCGCGGCGGCAGCCGGCCAGGCCCCGCACATGCAGCAGCAGCAGCAGCAGCAGCAGGCGGCGCCGCGTCGCGTCGTCTCCAGCCACAGTCTGCAGCCCAGCAGCGGCGGGCCGTCGCCCATGCAGCAGCACCCTCAGCACCCGCAGCCGGCGCCGCACCAGACCACCACCAACCTCAACTCTTGGATGAGCCAGCCGGTGACGGCGCTGGCGCAGCAGCAGCAGGCGGGCGGCGGCAGGCCTCCCGCCATTGCTCCGGCCATGCTGGCGGCCCGCCCCGCGCCCGCGGGCGGCCCCGCGCCGCCGCAGCAGCCGCCCGGCGGCGCGCCGCCCGTGTCGGTGCCCCTCCTGTCCTCGGCCATAGCAGCCATGCTGGCCGGCGGCGTGCCGGGGCAGCGGGCCGAGGGCCTGGCCGCCGCCAACGGCAGCCTGCTCAGCAGCGACGGCAGCGGGCGCAGCAGCACCAGCTTTGCGCTGCCGCCGGGGCAGGCGCAGGGCGCGGGGCCGGCGCAGGCGCGCGGCCCCGCCGCCGACCCCTCTCCCGACGCCCTGGCCGGCCAGCTGGCATGGCTGCAGCAGCAGCTGGCCAGCCAGGCGCACGAGCAGCAGCGCCAGCTGTCGTACGTGCAATCCATGCACCAGTGGGCGGGACAGATCGCGTCCAGCCTGCGCGCGCTGCAGCGGCAGGGCCGCGCCGCCGCCGCCGCCGCGTCGGGCGCGCAGGAGGAGGCGGCGGGCGCCAAGGCCTCCCTCGTGCAGCTGGCCACGCTGCAAGACAGCAGCATGCAGCAGGTGTGCCAGCTGTCGCTTGAGGTGGCGGAGCTGAAGGAGCAGCTGCAGCTGCTGCTGCAGGAGGGCG
>NW_005435084.1:176785-202834 GCF_000147415.1 Chlorella variabilis | reverse complement strand
GCCCAGCGCTGCAGGCGCTGCCGCGGGTGGCCACCGGCGACGGCCTGGCGGCGGCGGGCGACGAGGCGGCGGCGGTGGCGGCGGCGGCGGGGCCCTCCTCCCTGAAGCAGGAGGCGGCGGGCGTGGCGGCGGTCGGCAGCGCCTGCCCCTACTTTGGCTGAGCGGCGTGTCGCTGCCGCGGCGGGCAGGCGCAGCGGGCTGGGCTGTTAACCTCCCCACCTCCCCACCTACTTATGTATCTAGTACACCGCTGCTTGACAGCCGCCCGCCCCTCTCCGGCTGCCTGCCCCCTTAAAGGCAGCGCAGTGCGCGCCACCGTACCGCCTGTTCCTGTATTGTACCGCCGCCCTGGGGCCCAGCCCTCCCGCTTCCGCGCCTCTGCGCCCCGCCGCCGGCGGCAGCACCGGCGCCGGCGCCGCCCTCACGCACCCACCGCTCGTGCACTGTGTATGCTTGCCTCCCTCCCCCTGCCCTCTTCACAGCTCTCTGATGCCTTCCCTCGAGCAGCCTCTATCCCTCGTTTTTTTCCAGGTCTTTTCGCTCCCCTCTCCCGCTCCATGCTCCCTACTACTACGCTCCCCTCTCCCTGCCCTCCCTGTGCACTTATGCCTACTAAAAACTTCTTTCACAATTCTGAGCCGCCTGTGCCCCACACATTGGGGAGGCGCGCCAACGAATACCCCAACCGCAGAGCACAAACACTGACCCCGAACCCTATTACCAATACCGCGCGCCGTGCCGCGCAGCTTTTGCTCTGGGGGTGGGGACCGCCTCCCGCCCCCGTTTTCCCTCCTTTTCCCCGCCCTACCATCCGTACCTTATTACTCACCCGGCCCCTACTAATACTAACAACTCGCAGCAGAGCGGCTAGCACTGGGGAGAGCCTCTGACCCCCGCTCTCTGCCGGCACCTCGCAATATATGTAAGCCCAGCAACGAAAACGGTGCGCTGCGCTGGCAGGGGCTGGGGCTGGGGGGCACGGGAGGGGAGAGGTCTGCAGCGCTGGCAGGTGGGGCCGCGCGCTGCTGCATGCTGGGGCAGCTTACACCTTGCCACCCTCACGGGGCGTGTGGGTGACAGAAGGAGAGGGGAAAAAGGAGGCAGCAAGAGGCACACAGATGCTGGAGGGTGTCCGCACGGCTCGCGCCTGCTGCTCTCCACCTGTGCTGCCGGCGCAGGCTGCGGGCCCGCCCCCCTCACTTCTGCCTGCCCTGCCCGTAAGCCTCCAGCAGCGCCTGCTCCTCCTCCGCCAGGCTGCCGCCGCCACCATGCGCCCACTGGCCGCGCAGGTTGGGGTTGCGCCACGCGTTCTGCGCAGGGGCGGGGCGGGGCGGGGCGAGGAGGGTGGGTGGGTGGTGTGGGAGAGATGCATCCACACTGATGTGAGTATGGATGGCAGGCCAGCTGACCACAGCAGCAGGCCGGCAGGCGGCAGGCAGCAGACAGTACTCCGGCAAGCGGGGCCGCCCGCAGAGGCACGCATCCCCAGGCATGCTGCGGGCAGCGCCCCCACGACCCGGGCCCCAAACGCAGCGGTTCAGGCGGCAATGCCAGGCAGCCTGCCCTGCCCTGCCTTGCCCGGCCCGGCCTGGCCCGGCCCGGCCCTGCCCGGCCTCGCCACCCTTCACACCTGAGGGTGGACTTTGGTGGCCCTCATAAACTGATCCAAGGGCTGCTTCCCTTTCTTCCCCTTCTTGCTGCCGTCGCCGCCGCCGCCGCCCGCCGCGTGGCCGCCGCCCCGGGCGCCCGAAGGCGCTGCCGAGGGCAGCGCGGGGAAGGCATCGGGCGAGGGTGCCGCCGCCACCGCCGCCGCCGCCGGAGCTGCCGCCGGGTGCCGGAGCTGCAGCGCGGGTGCCGGCGCGGGGGCGGCGGGGGCATGCGGCGGCCGCGCCGCAGCTGCCCAGCCGCCGCTGCTGCCGCCGTTTGCCCCGGGGGCCGCTGCGGCCGGCGCCTGGGCAGGCGGCGGCGCCTTCCGTTGGGGCTTCTGCGGCTGCGGCTGCGGCTGCTGCGGCGGTGCCTGCTGTGCCTGCTGCTGCCTCCACCGATTGCTGGCATCGTCCGGGCCGGGGCGCAGCTGGCCGCAGGCCTCGCACACGCGGGCCGAGGGGGCGTTGGCCAGCGTGCATGCGCCGCACTGCCAGCTGGCGTTTCGCTCCGCCAGGCTGGCGGCCACCGCCGCCGCCTCGGGAGGCACCCACCTTCCCTTGCCCTGCAGCCAGCGGCAGCGGGCGGCAGGCTGGGTGCACGCACACAGCCAGACGCAAGCCGGAGGCAGTCCGCCACGCACAGCCACAACGCAGGCGCTGCCTGCCAGCCGCCCCAGCGTAATCCCGCATCATTGCACAGTTTAATTACTAGCAAAGCATGCACAGCACGCACCTTGGACTTTCCATCTGGAGCAAAGGCATCGCGGTGCACGGCCAGCAGCTCTGTCCGCTTGGCGGCGTCGGGACAGGTGGCGGCGAGGTCGGGGATGACGCTGCGGGCAGGCAGGCGGCGGGCAGGCGGGCGGGCGGGTGGGGCAGGTAGAGGTGCCATGGGCGGGCGGGCCGGTGGGCGGGTCAAGCAGACAAGCGTGGGCAGGCAGGCAGGCAGACCATCAGGTGTCGTTGCATGCCGGCACGGCACAGCAGGCAGGGCAGCAAACCAATGCAGGCAGGCGGCATGGGCGGTACGGCCAGTACCTGACCAGCCCCAGCTCCGCCACGGCTTCATGGTACTGCTGAGAGCTGGTCTGGCCCCGCACCCAGCTGGCGGACTGCTGCCTGCAGGGAGACAGGGCAGGTAGGCGGAGCAGGGGAACAGTCAAGGGATGAGGCAGGCAGGCAGGCAGGCAGGCAGGCAGGCAGGCAGGAAGGTGCGCGCGCCCGCTCGCCGGGCTGGCAGGCTGCGGGTGCAGGCCGGCCGCACGGCGGCGCTGCCTGCTGCCCCTCCACTGGCGCCGGCCCCCCCTGCGGGCGCGCCGCCGCAAACACACGCAGCCGCACACCTGAACTGGGCAAACTGGGAGGCATCCAGCTGGCTACGGATCTTGTCTATCAGCAGCTTGTTGGCGGCACGCAGCGCCTCTGAGATGCCGGCAGGCCCGGCCCCGGCTGCCGCGGGCGCGGCAGCAGCGGCGGTGGACGCTGGCGCGGCGGCGGGAGCAGGGGCTGGCGGGGGCGCGGCCGCTGGTGCGGGGCCCGCCTGCTGCTGCTGCTGCTGCTGCTGCTGCTGCTGCTGCTGGCGCTTGGCCTGCCGCGCCTTGAGCCGCTCCAGCTGCGGCTGCCGCTCTGGCGGGGCCTCCAGCGGTCCCGCAATCTCTTGGGCAGAGGGAGGGCGGGGCAGGCCGCCGTCGCCGCCGTCGCTGCTGCCGCCGCCGCCGCCGCGCCGGCGGCTGGCCCGCGGCAGGATCGACTCCCAATCGTCTCGCTGCAGCTGCACAAAGCCGGCGGCACTGGAGGGCCGAGAGCCGGCCGCGCCGCTGCTGCCTCCCTCATCCTCTGATGCCGCCGCAGACGCCGCCGCAGATGCCGCCGCAGAGCCCGGCGCAGAGCGCTGCTGCTGCTGCTGCTGGGGCCCCGGCCCCAGCGCTGGGAAGTGGTCCGAAGAGGGCGGCAGCGGCGGGCGGCCGCCGGAGGCGTGGAGCACGCGCACCGCGCCGCCGCCGCCGCCGCCGCCGCCGCCCACCACCGCCGCAAGGCTCTTCTTCTTGGCGGCTCGACGCTTGGCTGACTTGCTGGCGCCTGCGGGAGGGAGAGGAGCCGCGGCGTGGCAGCGTGTGGGTGATGTGTGGGTGACGTGTGGCGCAGGTGGCAGTGCTTGGTCTGAATCCAGGCAGCGGCAGGCAGCGGCAGCAGCAGCAGCAGCAGGAGGGAGGCGGTCCCGGGCTGCTGCCGCCGCTGCCTGCTGCTGCTGCTGCTCCTTGAATAAAATTTAGAAAACGATAGAAAACCAATAAGATCCTGAAAACAACGGCCTACCTGGCAGCGCGGGGAAGTCGTCGGCGCTGAGGCTGCCGCCGGCGCCGCCGCCGGCGGCGCCCGCCCAGCGCGGCGCGCCGCCCGCCGCCGCCGAGCCGCTGCCGCCGCCGCCGACTGTCGGGAAGTCTGCTTCGCTCAGCGAGGGGCCCTGCCCCTGCTGCTGGCCGCCGGCTGCGGCGCCTGGCTGCGCCTGGGAGGCGCGTACCGCGCTTTCCACCTGCGCGCTTTCCACGCTGGCTGCCAGCGCCTCCTGCAGGTTGCCCCGGCTGCCGCCCTGGCTGCGGCCCTGCAGCTGGGACGGCACGCTGGCCGCACCGCCAATCACTACCGCGCGCCGGTCGCCCCCCAGCACCGCTGCCAGCGGGTGGGGAGCCTCAGCGGGCAACGAGCTGCCAGATGCGCCGCCGCCGCCGCCGCGGCTGCGGCCGCCCCCGCCGCCGCCGCCGCGCCCGCCGCGCTCTCCCTCCGCCTCGTCCCGCCGGTACTGCAGAAACCAGAATAGGGGAGGAGGCGGTGCAGGGCAGCTGCTGGCATTGGTGTGGCAGCGGCCGGCACGGTGGGTGGCAGCACATGGCACATAGCACACCGCGGGGTGCGCAGGTAGCATCCCCGGCTGTGGCGGCACGCCAGGGCCAGGAGAAAGTGCGGCTGCAGTGCAAACGGTACAAGGAGCGGTACGGTACCGCCCTCCCACCTGGAAGTTCATCTGCAGCGTCAGCGCCGCCTTCTTCTCAAGCTTGCTCAGCGTCTCGCCGTGCTCCCTGCATGGCACGGCGGCGCAGCGGCGGGCCGGCCCAACAATCAGCGGCGCAGCAGCGGGCCCGCGGCGCGGGTCACCCCGCACGGCGCAGGCTGGCGCATGCCGCTGTCCCAGCACCAGCAAGCACCAGGCAGCAGGCAGCAGTGGGCGCCGGGGACAGGCATCCACGCAGCCGAGCCACGCACACAGTCCATGCTGCCGCCTGGGCCTCACCTCGCAGTGTGTGTCTTGAGCTGCTGCTCGCTGGGGAACACAATAAACTTTTTTTCCAGGCAGGCGGGGTGCGGGCACAGGAAGTGGTCCCGCTCAAAGTGGTCTGCGGCGAGCGGGCCAGCGCGGGGAGCGGTACCGGTGGGCAGGCAGGCGGCCAGCAGCAGCAGCACACACATGCAGGGGCGGGGAGGGGACTTCAACAGCAGCGCAAAACAGCAGCACAAGCAGCGCACAGAGCCGTAGTGCGGCAGAGGGAGGGGTAAGCGCGGCCGCCGCCACGGCCCCACGGCCCAGCCGGCCGCGGTGCCTTGGCCCACCCCATTAGGCCCCACCCCACTCACTCTCCCCACTCACTCTCCAGGTCGGCATAGTCCCGGTAGTAGACGAATTTGTGGGGGTTGGCGCGCCTGCATGGGTGGAGACAGCGGAACAGTGGCATCAGGCGGCGGGAGGCGTCGGTTGACACGCCGGGGAGCGGGGGGGAGGAGTGGGCAGCAGGGGGGGCACAGCAGACGGAAGGCAAGTGGAGTGAAGTCCACACATGCGGTTGTTTGGCTGACGGGAGAAGCGAGGTGCCCGCAGCCTGCCCCCCTACCTCCTTCCCAAAACCACCACCACCACCCCGCCCACCTGCACAGGAAGCAGTTCTCGTGGTCGGCATGCATGTGCTGGTACAGCTCATTCTCCCCGTAGAACCGCTTGCGGCAGAACCTGCACGGTACCGCAAACACACAGCGGCACGGCAGTGACGCGCGCGGGTGCGCCCGGTGGCTCCGGCGGGTGGGCCTGCTGATGCGGCTGGCGGCGCAGGGCACGCGGGCCGGTGGGAGCTGCCGGGCATGCATGCACAGCTGCAGACGGGCCGGGCAGGCAGTACCGGCGCTCCGCCCAGCCCAACCCAGCCCAGCCCGTCAGCTCGCCTGCACTCGGGGTGCCCTTTGAAGCCTGCCGCAGCCATGGGCCCCTCCACGTCCCCGCCCCGCATGTGACGCTCCAGCTCAGCCTTGCCATACACCTGCTGCTCTGCCACAAATACCTGCGGGCGTGTGGGGTGGTGGTGGTGGTGGTGGTGGTGTGTGTGTGTGTGCACTCGTGCGTGTGTGCAGTGACAAGGCAGCCGGCTACAGCGGGGCTGTGGGGAGCAGGTGCGATAAGGGCTCGGGAGTGGCCAGGCAGGAGGGTCATCTGAGGCTGCAGCAATCACGCCAGGCCCCTTGCCGGCGGCAGGCCGCAGATATAGCCCTGCGCCGCACCTTGCGCCCCTCCAGGCAGATGTCGCAGAACTGGAGGCGGTGCTGCTGCTGCAGGTGGGTCTGGAGGGCCTTGAGGGAGGGGAAGGGCTTGGGCGGCGCGCCTGCGGGCAGCCGGGGAGAGGGGAGGGGAGCAGGCACGTCAGCCGCCGAGCGTGCGCCATCACACACACCATGCACCCCGCGCTGCCCGGCCCGGGTCCCTCCTCCGCCATGTGACCCTCACCCTCGCCCTCCTGCAGCGCCCGCGGGTGGGTGTACGAGCACAGGCCGGCGATCTCTCGGAAGTGGGCGGCATCATCGAAGTAGGCCTGGGCGGAGGCGAGGTGCTGCAGCTCGCCGCGCTTGGCACGGCCCTGCGCAGCGGGGGAAGAGGAGGAGAGGGAGAAGGGACGGGGTGGCCGCTGTTGGCAGAGGGCCCAGTGGCGGTCTGGACACAAGGCGCACCGCCCCGCCAAAGGCAGGCTTACAGCGCGCATGCTGAGCACCGGCTCGATGCTGTGGCGCAGCGGCCGGCGGCGGCCCGCAGTGCCTGAAGCAGCGCTCGCACAGCGCTCACCGGCAGCGCGGCAAACTCGTCGGGCGGTACGGTTTCTGTGTACTCCCCCATGAAGCGGGTGACAAACACAGAGTCCGCGGGCACCTGCAGGCAAAGCAGCAGCAGCGGCAGCGGCACGAGATGGGGGCGGCGGGGCGAGGCGCACAGGCGTAGCAGGGAAGGAGGGAAGTGGGAGGAGGCCTTCCGCTGGCGGGCCTGGGATACCCCCGCCCCCGCCCTGTGCGGCGCTCGGCCCTCGTGGGCCTCGCAGCCCTCGCTGCGGGGCTGCGGGGCCGAGCTTCTTGGCACAAAGAGCCCTGAAGATGGGCCCCGCGGCGTACGGTACGGCAGCAGCACCCACCTGGCAGTACACGCAGCGCGGGTCTTTGAGGACCGACCGCAGGCGGGCCACGCACTTGGAGCAGGCATCCTTGTGCCCGCAGGCAGCGTACGCCGCGTACTGCAGCGGCTCTGCGCACACAATGCAGATGTCTTCCATTGTGGCCGGCGCCGCTGGTGCTGGCCTGTGCGGCCGGGATTTGGGAGCCCAGGCCGGGTGCCGCCTGCCAAGGTGCAGGCGGTGGGACTAAGTCGCGCCGCGGTGCTGCCCGCCGCTGCGGCTGCACGCGGCCGATGGGGCCCTTGCCTGCTGCCGCACTGCAGCAGAAAGGCCACAGCGTCCTGGGCGTCAGAGCGGGTTGGAGGCTGCAAAAGAACTGGCGGCCACGTCCCCGCCGCCAGCGGCAGGCCGGTGGGCTCGCGGCCAGCGGC
This sequence comes from Chlorella variabilis, assembly GCF_000147415.1. Taxonomy (NCBI): domain Eukaryota; kingdom Viridiplantae; phylum Chlorophyta; class Trebouxiophyceae; order Chlorellales; family Chlorellaceae; genus Chlorella; species Chlorella variabilis. Next base: position 195,340 of record NW_005435084.1, on the reverse strand, counting down.
GGCGGCATCCACGCCGCGGCTCCCCATGGATCGCAGTGCCCCAGCGCAGCCAGGCACAGACAGTTGGCTGGAAGCGGAACTGCCCAGAAGACACACAGCATGCCTGCGCGAGGACAGCCGCGCTCACTCACCTTGTGCCCGAGGGCTAGCTCAACGAGAATGCAGCAAACGAAGCGATGGGCGAGCTGGGCATGTGATTGCGGGACCTCGCAGCCCACTCTGCCGCCAACGCTTGTGCTGAAGCCCAGCCAAGCTAGGATTGACAAGCTCAGCACTGAGCGGATCACGGACCGCTGTTCGCCAGCCTGCTGTGCTGTGCTGCTTGCTTGGCGGCGGTCACTTGCGGGCCACGTTGCAAGGCTGCCTCTTCTCTTAGAGATAGATAGCAACCAGAGTTACACCGCAGCAGCCTGCCAAAAAAGTTCGCAAAGGCCTCCAACCATCAAGGTTGCAGACACAGCTCCACAGCATGCGCAATCCTGGGAGCGCACGGCACTTGCGAGCGGCGAGTTGGGCGTCGCCCATCAAGGACGCTGGCTGCCCGCTCGGCAGCCACAGCAGGCCAGCCCATGGGCCAGTCCAGCCCTCTAGATCGTGTAGCCGTTGTTGTCCTGCTCCAGAATGGACCGAAAGGGCGCCCACTTGTGCGTCTTGTTGTGCGTCGGCGCCGTCTCCATCGCCTGCGCCAGCTCACAGCCCAACGCACGGCACAATGCACGTCACAGGCCGGCGCAGGGGTCTGGCGGCGCTGACTACCGGCAGGCAGCGCAGACGTGAATTGAGCTGGCTTGCAGCACGGCCCCAGGGGGACATGGGTGGGCTGGTGGGCCTGCCGCTGCACCGCCCTTCCCCAGCCGTGCCAGCGCTCCCCAGCCCTCCCCAAAGCCAGCACCCACCTCAAGGGCCTCCTCCTTGGTGGCCACAGCATACTTGCCCTCCTGCAGCTTCACGCTGCCGCCCGGCAGGTGCGAGCGCCGCGAGTCCCGCACTGCAGGCCAGTGCCGGGGGCGCGCGTGTGCGCTCGTGTGGAGCATCGAACTAGCAGCCAGCAGCCAGCAGCTGCTCACAAGTGACAACAAGATCCCAAGCAGCAAACAGCAGCATTGTCGCCGCCGGTGCAAGAAGCGGTACAGCTAGCAGTACATGCAGCAGTACACACCGTAGTACTTGATGTCGTACACCAGGTGGTCCTCCGACTGCGGCACCGAGGCACGGATGGGGTACGACCTGCACAGCTGGATGGGCAGCAGGACCGTGGTGACAAGAGAGAGGAGACAGCGGGAGGCGCCGATGAGCGGCAGCACAGACAGGAGCAGCAGCATGTACTTGGCAGCAGCCGTGGAGCGGCATGCCCGATCGTGGCAGCAAGAGAACAACAAAGCGCAGGTCAACCAGGCGGCAGCAGCAAGGCAGGGAGAGAGCAGGCGTGGGCCACACGGCGGGCAGTCGTTGGCGGCAGCACACACGCTGGCGAGATGGCGCGGTAGTTGGTGGCGCGGGGCAGGTGGTTGAGGTACTCTGGGCTAGACACGGGGCCCGTGTACTGCATGCGGCAACCATGGGGGCGCAAGCTATCTAGCACAGCAGGGTGCAAAAGCTAGAGCGAGCCACGAGAAAACACGAGGCGAGGTAACCAGCTACCATTCCTGCATCCCTGCCCTTCGAGGGTGGATCATGCGCCTTGCTGGAAGGGAGCTGACCAGTGCGCTGCCGCAGCAGCAACAAGCGAAGGGCGGCCGATGACGGAAGTCGGCCGGCGCTCCCGCAGCGAGCTCCAGGCGCCGCGGCGCGGCCTGGCGCTCGTACTCCCGGCACCCACCTTCCACGGAGCCTTGATGCCGACCTTGGCCAGCGCCTCCCCCACCTTCGCCAGCGCACCCCCCTTCGACATGGTGGCCCACAGCCGCCCTCGGCCAGGCAGGGCCTCCCCGGCTGCTTGATCGACTGCCACCTGTGCCCTCGGCCAACGGGCGAGCCTTGGGTTGCTTGTGGGTGGGCGAGGCCGAAGTGAGGGTCTGCCACGGAGCCCAGCAGCTCACAGCTCCGGCCAACTGGACACAGCTCCGACCAACGATCAACACGCGACGCAAAGACAACGCCAGCGCCCTGCTCAGCATGCTGCAGTTTTCCTCCCGTTTGTTCCGCTTCATTCCGGCCTGATCGCAGCTGCTGCACTTTCAGCTTGATCGCACAAGTGCACCGCAGCGACTAGAGGCTGGCAGGAGCAGAGGAGGAGAGCAGGGGCTCAAGTGCTGCAGGCAGCGGGAAATGGTGAGGCGTTTGCGTGGCTGTCGCCTGCGGGCCAGCCTTCTGGACCCTCCGGGCCACTCGCAGGCCGCTGCCGCCGCTGCGTGCGATCGCCACACCAAATCTAGGCCCCTCAGCTGCGTGGAGCCTCCTTGCTGGCCACACAAGCTGCGCAGTTGAAAGGGGATCAGCATATTTCAGCCGCAACGCAGCTTTCGTGCTGTGGCGGCAGCTTGCCGACCGGGCGGCGGCAACCGCGCTGTTGCCGCCGCCGGCGTCGCTCCGTGCCCGCCCCCCGCAGCAAAGCGTGCAGATGAGCGCAGGCTTGACCCCGAGCCTGCAATCTGGGCACGGCTGCTGCCTGCTGCAGGGGCTGTGGTTCTCCCGCCTGCTGAGCCTGTTTGGCGACAAAGAGGCACGGATCCTTGTGCTGGGCCTGGACAATGCCGGCAAGACCACCATCCTGTGTGAGTTGCCTAGCAAACCGCTGGGGCTGGCGTAACTGGCGTGGACCCCGCAGCTGGGAGCAGGTATCCTACAGCATCGTTCATTGGCAAGGGTGTGGCGGCTGGGCTGACAATGGGCCCTGCTGTGCCGCGCCGCTTGCCTGCCTGCGTGCAGACCGGCTACACGTGGGCGAGGTGGTGCAGACCATACCAAGTGAGCCTGCTGCTGGTGGCGCTGCTGCCTCTTGGGCCGTTGGCTGGACTGCAAGCCTGCGCCTGTTCCCCCCATCCCCACATGGCTGCTGTACCTGCTGGCTGCCTTGCTGAGCACTGCTGGCTGGCCGAGGCTCACCATAACCGTCTCCCCGCGTCTGCTGAAGCCATCGGGTTCAATGTGGAGACTGTGACCTACAAGAACATCAAGTTCCAGGTGTGGGACCTGGGAGGCCAGACCAGCATCCGGCCCTACTGGCGCTGTTACTACCCGTGAGTCGCCTGCCGCCGGCTGCTGCTGGAGGGAGCGAGGGAGCGGAAGCCGCCAGCCTCGCTGCGCCCGCATGCGCCGCTCCTCTGCGAGCTTTGGCTCGGCCTGTCGGCAGGACCGCGCTCTGGCCGGCCGCTGCCTGCCGCGGCTGCCCGCTGCCCTTGCGCCACGCCGCCATCCGCGAGCTGCGGCCCGTGCCCGCCCACCTCCCCCGGCCTCCTCCTGGCCCTGCGTGGCGCCTTCCCTTCTGCCTCCTTGCCCACCTCCCTTACGTCTTCCTGCCCCTGCGTGACGCCTTTCCTGTCCGCCCTGCAGCAACACCCAGGCCATCATTTATGTGGTGGACAGCTGCGACGTGGACCGGCTGCCCACCAGCCGCGAGGAGTTTGCGGCGATACTGGAGGAGGAGGAGCTGCGGGATGCCGCAATCCTGGTGTATGCCAACAAGCAGGTGGGCTGGGCTGGGGGCGGGCCGTTGTGTTGAAGGGGTGGTGCTGCGGGGAGGGTGAACCCGGGGTTGGATGTGTGTGTGAGGAAAGCAGCGGGTGGGACCGGGCGGGGCGGGCTTGATGGGGCGGCTGGTGGTGCGGGGAGGGATGCAGGTTGGTGGCGATGCAGGGGATGGGACGGGGGGTCGGAGGCCGGCGGAGCGATGCTGGGAGATCGGCTGCGGCGGTTCAGAGGGCGTGCCGGCTGGGGCAGGGATGGAGCCGTTCCTGTCTGCGGCACGACGGCTGACTGCGCTGCCGCCGTCTTGTTGCGCTGCAGGACCTGCCGGGCGCGCTGAGCGATGCGCAGGTGGCGGAGGGGCTGGGCCTGACTAGCATCAAGAGCCGGGACTGGTCGATCTTTAAGACGTCAGGCACGTGGCTTAAGAAAGAAACCCGGGGGATGGTTTCACCTGAGGGATGGGGCTCGGCGCTCCGCCATCGTCATCATCTTGTCTTATCAGCGCCCTCGCCTCCCCTTTGGCTGTGTTGCGCTGCAGCGATCAAGGGTGAAGGGTTGTTTGAGGGGCTTGACTGGCTGTCGAACACGTTGAAGACCAAGCGGCGGTGAGCACACCCCGAATCGACGACTGGCTCGTTTTCTCCGCTTATTTTCACAGCTTCCTTTGTGTTCTGACCATTTGACTGCTTCCTTTGATTGCTGTGGCGTCAGAACTGCCTGCCCCGCCATGTAAACTGGTCCAACTGACGTCCCGGAAGTCCATGCCTCAAACATTCGCTGTTAGAATTGGTAAGCGGCACACGTGAGGAATGGCAATGCAGTGCTGGAAGTGTGTGATGTCCATGATGGGTGGGGGGCTGTCTTGCCCGCGTGCAGCGAGAGGGCGGGCTACCTGCCTCAGGCTGAGGATCACGGGTCTGCATGCGCGGAGGGTTCATTAGCTGTCATTATATAAAGTTTGAGCTGCTGCTGCTGCTGGGCTCTCAATCGCTCGATGGGCTGCTGGGAGGTGTCTCGGCTCGGTCAGGGGACGCTGCTGGGCGGCGTAGTGAAGCGGTAGGTGGGGCTGCCAGGCCCCTCGCCCAACGCGTTTCGAGCAAAGGCTGTGATGTTGTAGGCGGTGCCTAGCGAGAGCCCAGTGCCGAAGCCAGGCTGGAATAGGAACATGAGCTGCAGGGAACAAAGGTGGCAGCCGGGAACGGGCCCGGGGTATGGCAGGCTGTCGGGAGTGCATGGGAGAGGAGCCTGCACCGTGCCGCCGCCATGACCACACCAGCACCAGGCGGCACAGCTGGCTCTGCATCTGGTGAGGTCTGCCACCACAGCCCCACCTGGGCAGAAGACACCGCCAGCCCTGCTCCGGTCACGTTCCTGCTGACCGCTGTGCTGCCGGCAGCTGTGGGCTGGGCCAGGATGCGGTGCATGGATATCGGTAGGCCCCCGCTGCTCCCCATTGTGACGGTGACAAGCACGTCGCCAGAGATCGGATGGACTGACACAAAAAAGACAGTCGGGGCGCTGGGTCGGCTGCAGCGGCGGCAGGGGCATGCATGCGTCGGGCGTTTGAGGGCAGGCGGGGCCAGCAACTGCACCAGCCCACCCGCAGGCGAGGTGAGAGTCCCTCGCGTGGGGGCTTGCCTGGGAGTGGTGTAGTTCCTGACTGCACTGACTGGGCTCAGGCCCGCACTGTTGTTGGCCCTGGCGGTGAAGGAGTACTTGGTGCCGGGTGCGTACAGGGCGGGACCAAACTTCACATTGTACTGCAGGCCAGTACCACAGCGGCGCAGCCCTGCCGTCAATGGATGCATGCACCAGATGAGGCGGGTGGTGGTGGTGGGCAGAGCAAGCCAGGGCCAAGCTGCGGCTGCAGGGCGTCTCATCAGCGGGTTTGAGGCATGCCGGAACCCAGCAGGCAAAGCAGGGTTGAGGTTCTTTGCAGTGAACGGCGCGATGGTGGGGGCGTCTGGGAGCCTGCGCCAGACGATACAGAGAGCGGCAGCTTGGGCCATCGGAGGGTGGCGGCGGCCGGTGGAGCGACGTGCATGCAACGGTCTCCCGACTGGCAGGCACTGGAACGCTGCCTGCAGCCTCCGGCAGACGGGCATGCATGCATGCGTGCGTGCATCCAACAGCAGCCCGCGAAAAGGAGGCAGAGGCGCAGCAGCACGCATCCCACCGGATGGGGGTTGTGAGGGAGACGTTTGCGCTCCAGGGGCCGGAGCCCGCCCCGTTGATGGCCTGGGCGGCAAAGTTGTATGTGGCGCCAGGCGGGAAGGCGGACAACAGTGCGGAGAGCTGGCGCTGCGCGGCACAAGGCGAGGCGTTGCATCCAATGCAGCTCAGGCTGACTGGGCGCGTGGCAGGGCCTGGCAGCCAGGCTGGGCGGCGCTGGCACATCCGGGCAGCAAGTTGGGAGGATTAGGGCAGGCGCCTAGCAGTCGCACCTCGCCGTTCCCCGCATCCGTGCCCATGTCGGCGCTTCCGCCGAGCGGGACCATGGGCCCCGCGCCTGCTGCCCGCACTGCCTGGACGAGGAAGCCTGTGAGGCCTCCGCCCGTCTGGGTGGGCGGGGTGAGGCGCACCAGCACGCGGCGGGGGTCTGTAGTGGAAAGAAAGAAAGAAAGAAAGAAAGAAAGAAAGAAAGAAAGAAAGAAAGAAAGAAAGAAAGAAAGAAAGAAAGAAAGAAAGAAAGAAAGAAAGAAAGAAAGAAAGAAAGAAAGGGCTCACATCATGGGTGTGGTCAGCGGGAAGACGGCGCTGGGCTGGCTGGCCCCAACGGAGGTGTAGGTGGTGGCATAGAGCCTGTACAGCCCGGCTGGCCGCATGCCCACGAACGTGCGGGTGAACAGCGTCACCTGCATCGAAGGGCGGCCGGGGTACTGACGACGAGTCGCCACGCCTGCTTGTGTGGTGCCCTGCCGCCCCCCAACGCCACCCAGCCACCTGCTGGGACCCAGCAGCTGCACTGCCTCACCTGGTTGGTTACGAATATGCCCCGGCTGTCCTTATTGCCCATAGTTATGTTTGGGTCGGAGCCAGCGGGCTGAGGCACGCCTAAGATGCGGTACCCGTTGATGACCGCTCCTCCAGTGGCCACAGGCGGCCTGAGGGCAACCACAACCGACTGGGGGTCGGCTTTTGCCCAAATGATGGTTGGCGGTGAAGGCAGGCTGCAGCGCACGCAGACCAGCAGATGCATGCAGGGTAAAGCAGCGAGCATGGTGTGCACAGCGCACGGGCTGCTGGGGTGGGTGCGGTGAGGGATGTATGCAGTGTGTGGCACGGTGCGCAGCCGCCAGGCTGCCAGCTGGCAGGCGGCCTGGGCTGGCAGCCGGTGCGCCGACCTGAGCGGGGCGTTGAAGGTGGTTGGCGCGCTGGCTGGGCCCTCGCCAGCCATGCCGGTAGCGTATGCGTACAGCCGGTAGGCGCGGCCTGGGGAGTAGGTGCCTGGGGCCAGCCTGGGGTCCTGGCTGGGGCGCAGCTCCACGGTCTGCAGCAGTTGTGTGCACACCGTGGTGGTGGTGGTAACCCTGTGTTACAGTCACCCCGCTATGATAGGCCGCGTGAGCAGACCTTGGGCAGGGGGCACACGTGATCAAGGGGCATCAAGAGAGGGGGTGGACCATGGAGCACCCTCTCCATGGCTCCGACCACCCTCCCCCCAGCTGAGCGTCCCAGGGTCACCCCACCCTGGCCCCGCTCCCCGTCCTGCCGGACACGCAACCCCCACAACGTGGTGGGGGACGTGGGGATCCTTAGCAGCTTAGGGTTTTTAGGGTTAGCGGTTGGTGACAGGGAAACTTTCCTTGAAGGCATGGTTGCTGATGTGCAGCCGCCACGCCTGCCTCTTTGTAATGCTGCTCCCATTCCCCCCAACGCTGCCGGCTGGCCATGCATGGCGCGTGCAGCATCTATGGCAAGCATCCGGCGGGCGAGCCCCCTGCCCCGGCTGGAGAGGCATACCGTGGCCTCGCCGCCATATGCCGCCGTGGCAGTGATGTTGGTGCCGGCGCCCGTGGTCGGCACTCCCAGGAGGCGGTAGCTGGAGATGCCAGCGCTGCCGTTCTTCACCACCACACGCACCACGTCCTCCGCCACAAAGTGGTTGGCGCTGAGGATGGTCGGGTTGGCTGGCCGGCTGTGCAGGTGGGGGAGGGAGGGGAGCGGGCACACGCCGGCGGCTTGCTCAGGGGCAGTCCAGTGGCGACGCAGAGGTGCCCAGCTGCCAGGCGCGCCCGCCCGGCGCCCGGCGTGCGGCTGGTGCAGGGGAGGGGTGCAGGCGCGGGCGTCACGCGGCCAGCCCGCTGCGCGGCACAGGTGTCGGCATTTACTTGCTCCTTAAAGGTGTAACTGACAGACAGCTAGGTGAGCCCACCCTGGCATGGTGAAGACATAGATGTAGCCCGGGAAGCTTCTCAGAATGCACGTGGCTGGGTCAAAGTAGTCCCACAGAGGGTTGCAGTAGTAGGTTTCGACTTGCACCCAGTAGGTGGCTCCAGGCACGAGCCTGGCGCGTGCGTTGGGCAGGAAGGCAGCGCGCACCTGCGGGGAGCACGGCGGGGCGGCGCTTGAGCGGTGCCAGGGGCAAGGATGCCGGCTGCCTGCCTCACCTTGCCGCCGGTCCCGACCTGCTCCGCGCCCAGCGTGCGGTTGCTGCCAATGACCACCTTGGGCAGAGTGTTAGTGTGAGGGACGACGCCGACGATGTGGCCGGTGATATCTGGTGCAAAGGGAAGCAAGGTGCGGGCAGCAGGGGGTCAGAGGCAGGGTGGGTGGGCAGGGATGCGAGCCTGGCAGGACATCCGGCTGCCACTGGGGTCCCTGCCATCGAGTGCTGGTGGGCAGCTGCGGCGGGGCAGCGGGGCAGGGGGCGTGACAGGAGCCGGGGGCACCACTGGCACCGCCCGCCCGCCCACACAGCTCACTCAGGCCGGCGTCCTTGGAAGCATCGAAAACGACCTCCAACACGTTTTCGGGGGTCAGCCTGACGGAAGTGACGTCAGAGGAGGGCACCCTGCAGCCAAGCATGCAGACGGCGACCTCTCATGGGACCCCTGGGTTGGCCCCACGTGCACGTGTGCCAGCTGGAAAGGTCCCCGGCGCCAGGATGCCAGCCCAGCATCAGCATGGAAGGGCCAGCCACCACCGCAAAAAAACAGCTGCCCAGCAAGGGAGCGGGCTGGGCGGGGTGGCGGGCGGCAGGCGACGCGCTGGGGGGAGCGCAATGCGCACCAGCAGGAGGTCAGGTAGCGCAATTGGGAAGCGGGCGCCTCGTCCCCATCCAGGTTGATGGCATATGCATTGATGGTGTACCACTTGCACTCCCGCCAGCCCTCGGGGAATTGAAACTGCGCCGAATGAAGGCAGGGGGGAGCTGCTGATCACCAGCGGCGATTGCGGCAGGCGGCCCCCGGCAGCAGCCGAGCCGGCGGCGTGCTGCGGCGCCGCCAGCTGGCGACAGCTGGCGCGCCCCGCTTCGCCGCTGGCTCCAGCCCGCTCCCGCCGTATCCGGCGAGCTGCGCAGCAGGGGAGATAGCTACAGAGCAGCAGGCGGCACCCCCTCACATGGTATATGTAGTCGCCGTCGCTGCTGTCGTACGCGGGCGGGCCATTCACGGTTGCGGTGAGCGCCTGGCCATCGCCATCCGGCACCAGCACCAGCTTGTAGGCCGCAATGCCTGCACACGCAGGCAGCTTCCAAAGCATCACAGCTGGCCGTGCGCCTGCCCGGCAACCACTGGCGCAGCAGCCAGCACGCGCATTTGCTGCCGCAGCCTGCCCGGCCCTGTCCTGTGGCACTAGCCAGCCCACCTGCTGCGCGGGCAGCCCTCTCTGCCTGGGACAGACCCTGGTCATACAACAGGTGCACACCAATCCTGATGCCATTCTCTCTTGAGCTCTGCACATCAAGGCTGGCAGCTGCGCCCGGCTTCCTGCAGCCAACGCCCACGCCGGAGGCAAAAGGAAGGCCAGGGCTTGGAGGCGCCGCCAACAGGCATGGTGGCAGGCGCCGCCACAGGCGGGGCTGTCGAGTGGGGCGGCGGAGTGGGCGGGGACGGTGCCAGGCGGGATCGCCGCCATGCCGGCATTGGGCGGGCAGCGGCGGTGCGGCTCACGGCGGGGGCGTGGTGAAGGTGAAGGGTGAGCTGGCGGCGCTCTCAAAGGCGGAGTTGGAGGTGTGGGCGGAGAAGGTGTACTGCCGATTGAGCGGTACACCGGCCATGCTCAGCTGCAGCAGCCTCTGCAGGGCGTGCAGGGTGGGGGTGCGGGAGGGAGGGCAGAGCGAGGGCAGCGGTCTGAATGGCGGCGGGCACATGCACGGGAGGCGTGCGCGCCTCCCCGGCTCCGCGCCACTGCAGCGTTCTTTGGCTGCTGCTAGTTTCTCCTGGCTGAGTCCGATAGACAGGCAGCTCTGGCGGCAACCGACCTTGCTGGCGTCCAAGGTCATCCCAAGCTGGCGAGTTCCTCCCAGCGTGAGATTGGCGCCGCCGCCGGAGGGCACACCCACGACGCGGTATCCCAAGATGGCTGCAGGGCAGGGGAAGCGGCTCGAGGGAGGAGGTGCAGGCTGCGCTCAGGGCGACGCCTGCTACCACAGCTGTCGCGCCGCTGCCGCGGCTGCTGCAGTTGTCGCTTGCGCTTGCGGTGTGCTGCTTTTGCATCCCGAGGCAGGCAGGCGGCGGGGCAGCAGTTGCTTGGCGGCGGCGGCAGCAGCACCATGCGGCGGGGCTCACTGTCAGATCCTGTGAAGGCTGGGGGTGTCAGCACCACCAGCAGGTTTAAGTAGTCTGCTGCCACATGAACGACGGTTGGCGGGTCGGGGCGGCTGCATGATGTAGCAGCGCCGCCGCGTCAAAAACGACAGCGCATGCAGCGGGCCCAGGAAGTGGGGCAACTGAGGCTGGAAAGCGGCATGCCTCAAGCCATGGCTCGCACCTGACTGCTCCATGTACGCACAGCCTGGTCTGGCCCTCCAGCCGAGGCTCGGCGAGGCAAGCCTGCACCACAGTGGCACGGCAGCAGACAGAGTCGGCGGCAGGTACCCCGCTGGCACACCGGGAGCGCTGCAGAGGAGCTGGCCTTGGCACCCACCGCCAGGCAGATGGCCGCCAGTGTCAGAGGCCTCATGATTGCAAAGATGGATGCTTTCGAATATGGCTGCGGGGGAAGCCGCAGGGCGAGATGGGAGACGAGTTGAGCGGAGCGCTCGGCGACGGCGGCGGCGGCATTGGCCACGGCAGCACTGCACCCCACGGCTGAGCGGCCGCCACCGTAGGGAGGCGCATGCCGCTCTGCTTCTACGGCTTAGCATCCACCCAAGTGCAGCAGTGCTAAGGCGGACGTCCTCGGCACGGCTAGGCAGCGTCGCCCATCGCGAGAGAGGCGTCCCCCCTTTCCGCACCCCTAGCAGGGTTGTTCTCCTCATCTCACCAGTGTACACTCGGGGATGGGAGCTGGCTGCGCTGCTTGGGGGGAGGTGGCACGAGTGAAGTAGTTGCTGGACGGGGTTTCAGGGCAGCTATAGTCTTCGATGGAATGGTGAAGTCTCGGCAAATCATCAATAGTTGTAACTGAAGGCGCATGCGCATGGACGGGCCCGCTGTCGGTATCCAGGACACTTTGATGACAAGAGGGCGCGGGCGCCGAAAGTGAGAGGACGGCCTCATGTTCTGTGCAGCAGTGCTCAGAACTCGATAATAACGCTCAGGATGCCGATCAGGTGGCTTCCCAGCGTTAACACAGCATGGGCATGCCCACTGCTCCAGCAGATGCGCCCCGCCACCGTCCGCCAGCTACCGCGAAGGCTGCCGGCCGGCGGCGTGGCGGCGTCAAGCCGACGCCTGCGCCGGTGCTGCTACAGCTGCTGACCTGGTCGCATCCCACCGCCTTCATGCCCACTTCCGATGGATTGGCTTCTGCAAGAGAGCAATAGAGACTGCAGAGACCAGCAGGTAACCGGAGTGGGAGGTCCCGACAGCAGTGCCCGGCCTAGGCCGAAGAGTTGCGCAGCAGGTTGTTGATGTGAAGTGACCGCAGCAGGGAGCCAAGACGCCTCATCCCTCCAAAGGGTAGCCTGTACTAAGTAGTACTTGGAGGTAGCCAGGCCACCTCCGCGTGATGCCACCACCACCGCCGCCCTACGGCCAGCTGCACCGTGGAGGCCTCTGCGCTCCCTGCTGCCCCATCGACCCCCTCACTGCGCCATGCACTCCTGCGGCGCCGTTGCTCGGCTTTCTCTTTCAAATCAAAACCAGCTGACTGGACGCGAATGCGGAAGCCGCCAGCTTGCGGGCCCCGGCTCCATCGGCCCCGCCGCATTGGCCTCGTTCCTGTGATCACTCTGTTTGTCCGTTAGCTGCACCGGGCACTGCCAGGCGAGGCCTCCTTCTCCTCCGCAATGTCGGGCAGCGCCGCCAGCGAGGAGGAGGAGTATGTGGATGCGCTGGGTGTGATCACAGCCCTGGAACGGACCTGCGAGCTGGAGGCCAAGCTGCGGCAGGCCATTCAAGACACGCACCCGCTCACCACCACTCTGGATTGGGACTTCAACGCCGCGGATCGGGAGCGCGAGGCGCTGCTGGCGATCAGGCGCGCGGGGAGGGGTGGATGGGGCAGCCTCGCGGCGGCTGCGTTTGAGGCGGGTGGGGTGCTGCGCCGCACGACGCTGGCGGCGCCTGGGTGACAGCCGCGGTGCGCAGGGGGCTTGGCCTGGCGCCGCTGCTCCTGCGGTGCTTCCGGGCAGCCCGCAGGCGGCACGCCACCCCTCAGCCACCTGCCGCGCTCCTCCCCACGATCCTGCGGCTGCCCGCCGCTCAGCCTGTCGCGGCCTGTCTCCTGCCTCACTGCCTGTCGTCGGCTGCTCGTCTCCCTCCTGGGTTGCAGCGAGCAGCTGGAATATCTGGAGGACAAGCTGCGGGAGTATCGCTTCCTGGAACCAGCAGAGCTGGAAAACAAGGTGCGCCGCGGCCGCCGCAGAGCTGCAGGCAGGCAGGCAGCATCCGCCCCCTCACGCGCCCGTGGCGCGCAGCCCGCTCCGGCCGGCCGGCGGGCCCTGCCCTGCCGCTCCCCGGCCGCCCCCTGGTGCCGCTCCCCTCGCCTGCCCGCCCTTTGCCGCTGCGCACTGCACCCACGCAGCGCCTCTCGCCGCTGCATCCACTCCGTGCCACTCCCCACCCTCCCTCCCTCTCCCACCCTCCCCTTCCTCTCCCACCCGCCCCGCCCCATCAGGCTGTGCTGCTGGGCCAGCTGGACTCTGTGCGGCGGGAGCTTGTGGAGGTGGTGGAGCGCTTTGTGCCGCACGTGCTGTTTGGGAAGGAGGTGGTGCGGGAGGTCATGGCCTTTGCGCAGGTGCGGTGCAGCGCCCGCCTGTGTGTATGGATACCACACCACTTGAGTGGCCGGGCTGCTGCTCCGCGGCTGGGGTGCCTCCCCAGGGAGGCTGGGGTGCTTTGGAGGAGCAGGCGCTCGGCTGGCTGCGCTTGTCCTGGGTTCTGATTGGGGACCCCTATAACCTGGGTGGTCCATGGCGGGATGGCCGGCTGCTGGGGGTATTCAGCGCCCCAGCCCCGGGCCCCAGCCTGACGCTCCGGGCTGCGCTGGCGGGCTGGCGGGCTGCCTCTGCAGGTCTCGGATGACAGCAGCGGGGAGGAGGTGGAGGAGGGCAGCGAGGAGGAGCTGCTGGGCGGCGGCAGCGGCGGCCTGCACAGCCTGCACAGCCGCGGCGCCAGCGGCAGCCAGGGCGGCTTCGCCTCGGAGTTTGAGACAGACCATGATGAGCTGGCGGGGCGTGCCCAGCATGCGCAGCGTGCCCAGCGTGGCGACGCCTACGACGCAGAGCAGGACCCAGCGCTGATCCCGGCAGTGCGGCGCTCCGGCGCGCAGCACCGCCCGCCGCGATACCCCACGCACGCCCACGGCAAGGAGGCGGCGGGCGGCGGCGGCAGGCAGCCGGGCGCCTCCCCCAAGAGGTACGTGGCGCCGCGGCTGCCGCCGTCTGCCGCGGCGCCGTTGTGTGCAGCGAGCGTGGCAGCAGGAGGGGGCGCGGGCGCGGGTGGGGTGGGGTGGGGTGCGGCATGTATGCAGCGCCGTATTGCAGCTGCTGTGCCCGTGCATCACATCATAACGTGCCTGTGGTGTTGGTCCCAACTCCCCACGCACCACACGCCTGATCTTCTACTCATGTCATGTCTTGCTCCGACAGCATCGATCGGCGGTACGCCTGCCTATGCCTGAACCTGGCGCGCCCCCCTGCCGACCCCGCCTGCCGCGCTTTCTTCCCCGCGCCCGCAGGCCCTCCTCCCACCAGCCCGCCGCCTCCACCTCCCCCACCTCCCTGCACCAGCAGCACCAGCAGCAGCTGGCCTACCTGCAGCAGCAGCAGTCGCCCACGCGCTCCGCCTTCCTGCAGCACCAGCACCGCGAGCTGAGCAGCGAGCAGCAGGCCCGGTGCGGCCCCGGGGGCCACCCCTTGGGCGCCAAGGCGGTGCCGGGCGCCGCCTCCAACCGCACCAGCCCCGGCTCTGCCGCAGCAGCAGCCGCCGCTGCGGTCGTGGGTACGGGCGGGCAGGCGCGGCGCGGCGCGGAGGCGGAGGCCGCGCCCCGGCCCCAGCCCGGCAGCCGCAGCGGCAGCAGCGCGGGCAACACAGACAGCTACAGCTTCTCTGCCCAGCCGGCGGGCCCAGCACCAGCCCACCCTGTGGCTCCCCCATCCTCCTATGCACCTTCCGACGGCGCCCCGAGCAGCCGCCAGTCGCCTCACTCCGCCCGTACCGCCAGCGGCACCGCCCCGCCCGCCGCCGCCGCGCCGCCTCCCGCCGCGGCCGCCGGGGGCAGCCGCCCCACCGGCAGCCGCCCCAACGGGAGCCGCACCTTCCTGCTCAGCAAGCTGAACAGGGCGCAGGGCAGGTACGGCGACAGCGCCGGCAGCGCTCGCTTCGGCGCCTACACGCGCGTCAGGTGCGGCTGCTTTTGGGAGGGGCTGGCGGCGGCTGGCGTGCTGCGCGCGTGCCCAGCACGCCATCAGGCAGCCGCCGCCGCGGCCTGCCTGGCCGCCTCCCCAGCTGCCCCCAGCTTCCCCCGCTCCTCTCCCTCTTCCTGGTGCCCACTCCCGCACCACACCCTCCCCAGCAGCCCCGCACCCTCCTTCCCAGCGTGGCCCGCCCCTGCCCCTGAAAGAAAGAACAAGGAAAGAACAAACAAAGGAAGAAAGAACTGCCCCTGCCCCTCCCCACAGCGATGAGGACATCTACGGCGCACTGGAGGAGCGCGGCCACGTGCGCCCCGCCTCCATCACCAACCCCTCGCCCCGCCAGGCGCGCCGGCGCCGCCGCCGCTGCTGGTGCTGCTGCTACGCAGCCTCGGGCCCCCGCCGCCACGCACGGAGGCACGCCGCTGCTCAGCGGCAGCACGCCGCCGCCGCCATGCCCTGCCAGCCGGTGGGCCAGCGTGCTGACCAAACCATATCGGCTGGCTGAAGGTAGTACCCGTCCTGCCGCCCCCATTTCGCACCGCTGCAGTACGGCGGCTTTGTCAAGATCGCCGACAGGCTGAGCCAGGGCGAGGAGGCGGCTGCCCCGGTAAGCCCCCGCGGCAGTTGGTGTGTGCATTGGGCACGGCTGAGCGAAGCCTTGGTCGGCATCCCGCCTGCGCCGCCGGGCTGCAGCCTCCAACGTGTGCACGCCTCAGCGCCGGCTGCCCCTGCCTGCCTGACTGACTGACTGCCTACTGCCTGCCTGCCCCCCTTGCCTGCCCCCGCAGGTGCCCGGCCCCACCTCCCAGCGCTCGCCCATGCCGCCTCGCATCTACGGAGAGAGGTGGGCGCCGCTGCTGCCCGGCTGCATGCCCAGCTGCTGGCCTGCCCAGCTGCTGGCCTGCCTCCTGTTCCCTCGTTTGCTTGCGGCTGCTCTCTCTTCACTACCCTCTTTCTCTCTCTTTCTCTCTCTCGCCCTCCCTTGCCCTGGCGCTCCTCTGACGCAGCAAGTGGCTTTGCTTTTGCCGGGCCGCAAGCTGTGCCAGGCTTTGCCGGGCGTGCTGGGCCCAAGCTGTGCTGGCCCCAAGCTGTGCTGGCCCCAAGCCCAGCAGCCAGCGGAGCGGCCTGGGCCGACCACCACCGACCGCCGCCCCTGGCCCTTTGCCCCGCTTGCTGCAGCCCTGATGGCTGGGAGGCAGGCGCCGAGATCCAGCCTGCTGGCCATGCTGCCTCGCTTTGCCTCGACCCTCCAGCGCTGCCCAGGCCGGATCGCGGCCTCCGGGAGCAGCTGTCAGGTGGGCCGGCTGCCGCGCTGTGCATGCTGTGCATGCTGGGCATGCTGGGCTTGGTGGCTTCATCGCGCCACACCCTACCTGGCCGCCTCCTGCCCGCGGGAAGCACGGTGGGCGTGGTGCCGGGCTTGGGGCGGCCGGGCGGCGCCGGGAGGCGGGAGGCGGCCCTCTGGGTCGCTAGGGAGGGGTTATGTGCTGTGCTGCTACGCATGCCTGTCATGAGGCCTCCATTTTTCGTTTATTATTTTGGTGGAATGACGATTCACCAAGCTGCGCGTGTGCGTGTGTGCCCCGGCTGTGTGCCGCCTGCAGTGCGGTCCACGCCTGTGCGGGTCGTCTCCCCGCCCCGCGAGCGCCTGCACCTGGCCTACAGCAGCGGCGGCGCGGGCGTGGTGGGCCGCCCCGCGCGCGGCAGCCCCCGCGGCGGCGCCGGCGCCGGCGCGGGCCGGCTGGTGGGCCGGCTGACCAACCTGCTGCTGACGGGCGCGGCGGCGGCGGTGGCCGTGGTTGTGGCGCAGCATGCGGGGCCGCTGGTGGTGCAGAAGGGGCAGGAGGTGGCGGGCCAGGTGGGGCGCAAGGTGCAGGAGCAGCGCCAGCAGCTGGCTGTCAGGCGCCAGGCGGGGCAGCAGCGCAGGCGGGAGGCGGCGGCGGCCCGGCAGCGCGAGCAGGCCCCGGCGCTGCCCTGGCAGCAGGGCGGCCGCATGGCGGACCTGCCGCAGCGGCCCAGCGGCGTCCGCATGGCCGACCTTCCCCAGCGCCCCGGCACCGCCGCCGCCCCCGGCCGCATGGCCGACCGCCGCCCGACGGCGCCGCCCCCACGGCAGCAGGCGCCGCAGGCGGGGCCGCCGCGGCAGCAGGGCGCCGCCGACCCGCTTCCGGCCTTCCTGGCGAATGCTGCGGCGGGCGTGCCGGGGGCGCCCCCCGGCCGGCACAGCGCGACGGGCACCGCCGGCGGCGCCCACGGTTCGCGGGCCGGCCCGCGGCAGCCCAGCCAGCTATTTCCGGCCATGCCGCCCCCGGACGTGTCTGCTAGCATGGGCTGAGCCAGGCAGACAGAGAGCCTGGAGGGGGCAGCAGGCGACGCTTTCCTCCTCCACACATGCGATTCGACGACGCTGCATTGGCCCGAGTCATGATAGACAGATAGCACCGTTCGGAACTGGACCCCGCCCCACACTCTAGCTTGCTCGAGGCAGTGCCTTCCCTGCTTCGCATGCGGGGCCTCACCCGTTCTTTGACTTATTGTTCTGACTTGTTCCTCGCTGCTTTGATGGATCGACGTGGCGTGTCGCTGCTCTCCTCCCCGCCTCACACCCTTCTCCTCCTGCTCTTTTGGCGTGCACAGCCGCCTGTCCCTTCATTGGATCCATACTACCGGTCCAGCGCAGCCCTGTTTTCTCCTTCACCTGGCCTGCGTCCCGCCGCCGGGCCGTGGTGGCGGCGGCGCTGTACTCCTGTTGTTTACTGCTTCCTTGTTTGACCGACACTCCCTTGCGCTCCCGCCGATGAGACCTTCATTCACATGTGTAAGAGCTTCGTATTGAGCGTGCCGTGGCTGATTTCAAAACGCGGCAGCAGTGAAGCCAGGTCAAAAATTGGGGCGGCCGCGTAGGCCATTCAGTATCGGACGTGCTGCTACCTGTCGTCCGCCTTGCCTAGCCGACTAAAAGGGCTGATGTTCCCACACGCATCCGCCGATAGCGCCCATCCTGCTGAGCGTGAAACGCGGCTGACGCAAGACTGGGCTCAAACCTGCGGGCACCCGTGGTTTGGCCCCGATCTCTCGTCTGATAAACTCATTCGTCGTTTCGTGAGCTAGGAGGGGTGTGCAAGCTGCCCAGGTCCCAACCCCCAGGGATTCTTCGCTGCGCCGGAGCCCCCATCTCGCCGCAGCGCCCAATGAGGCTGCTGGAGCCTACCAGCTGCGTTCCCCAGTCCGGACTCTGCTGCCAGCCAGGAGCGGTGTCGATGGCCGTCGCGGCAGCACCACCTCCAGTGCAGCAGCCCTCCAGCCAGCACCTGGCCTTCCTCACCTCCTGGAAGGCCAACGTAGCCCCCAAGCTGGCGCAGATGCTGCAGCTGTTGCAGCAAAAGGAGGTGGCCACCTCCTTCTCCATAGCCCAGGTGCTGCGCCTGCGCCCTACCGCCCATCACCCTGCCGCCGCCGCCGCGCTGGCCGTGCACCACTCCTGTGGCCGGCTTGCGTTCGTTGGCCCTTCCGCTGCTGGACTTGCCGCCGATGCCGGCTGGCCTGCCGCCCTCTGCTCAGCCCCGCCGAAGCGGCGGCCCGCGGAGCGCATTGTCCGTTGCCCTCCACGGCTCCCCGCCGCCTGCCAGCATGCGTGACGCAGCCAGCCCCCTGCTCCGCACCCTCCCCTCGCCCGCAGATCTGGACCTACCTGCCGGTGCTGACAGAGGGGCGCCAGATCCTCAAAGCCGAGCAGCTGTGCCTGTTGGGAGACCCCGAGCTGCAGCACTTCCACGCAGCCTGCACGCAGGAGGGCGTCACCGTGAGGTGCGCTGCTCCCGGTACCCCTCTGTTCACTGTCGTAACCCCTGCTCTCACAGCGCTCGCCCGGTCTCCCGCCGGCCT
Source organism: Chlorella variabilis (assembly GCF_000147415.1). Classification (NCBI taxonomy): domain Eukaryota; kingdom Viridiplantae; phylum Chlorophyta; class Trebouxiophyceae; order Chlorellales; family Chlorellaceae; genus Chlorella; species Chlorella variabilis. The sequence goes on along the minus strand of NW_005435084.1, from coordinate 176,859 downwards.
CTACACAGCGACTCCCGAGGGCCGTGCCCGCGCAGCCCCACCCACCGCGGCGCCCTCCTGCCCCCCCCCCCACC